>NW_010558981.1:0-18065 GCF_000687285.1 Phaethon lepturus
CGTCAAATGGAATGAAAGGAAAAGCAGCCCAACATTGATTTTAATGAACATTTTAATGTTATGTATAACAGAACATTATGAATACAATGGAAACAAAGTTTTATCAATTTAATAATAAAAAAGAAATCCAACATAAGAAAAGGGAGGCAATAAATTTCATACCTATAGTATAGTGCTTATTCTTAACAATACTCCTAGCTTGTGAATATAACAATGTCTTTGTATTCCAGATTCTAGAATCATGATTCATGTGAAATTAAATGCAGAATTACAGAAGGAAAAAACAAAAAACCCCAAAACCTTAATTCATTCTTTTGTTTTCAGTAAATCAGTAAAACCTTTGACTGCTACAGGTCTCCTTTATTAATATATATATATATATTTTTAACTCCTCTATTGGATTCCACAGCTGCTAATGCCATATTTACACAAAAGAATCACCAAATGTTGTATAAAAGCTAAGATCCAATGCTGTTGGATTAGGTAGGGTTATAGATTTACATAACTTAAGAGTAATTCACCTTGTTATTTTTTGTAATGATGCAAAAAACAAATATTTTTGCCTTTTGACTGCCGCCAATGCCATAAACCAGGCTCCATATTGGTGGTACAAAGGATGCTATTTGCCACTGTAAAAGAACTGCAAGAAAGGCATTTTCTGGAGTTTTCTGAAAGGAAACCTTCCAGCAGTCTTGGATAAAGCTCCCAGACTTGCACCGGATATCAGTTGTAACAATAGAAGCATGTTAAGACCCCAAAAACCTGTTGATCACCAAATTGCTGAGAGAGGATTGTTACAACAAAAATTTGGGTAATATAGCAGTGTGGCTGGAACATTAGCAAAAGTATATATACATTCCAGGTCCCTTTGAATTAGCCATAATCACATATGTAAGCTGTTTTTGGACAAAAATATATATTCTTATAAAAAACTGACCATAGTACTTGAGTGACTTCAATTGTGGACTCAGTGGTAGTAAAAGGAATGATCTGATTATGACAAAGTGATCAGGGAGAGGGGGAAAAGAAAGTCAAGCTCTTCAAGAAAAAAGAAAAGTATAAAATTAGATTCAAATATTTTTACCCAACCCCCAATTTCAGTCTTCCTTCAAGTCTCAAAGTTAAAATTGGTTCTTCTATGTAGGAAAGGTTTCTGATGGTCTGAATACAAATTATTTTTGCAAAATCATCTAACACATTCCTTAGAAGAACCTTTCACCTCTCCAGAATTTGAACACTAGTTATTTCAACATTTAGAAAATAGCTTTTGGTTCTTTATGTAGACACTTTAACTGATAAAGAAAAAAAAAAAGTATTGATCAGTGTTTTTCATCCTTTCCCCAGCTATATTTGTGCAGCTAAAAATCCTTCATTCAGTCTGCCCATTTCTTTTATTTTTATTTCATCTTATTTATTTATTTTACAATCTTTATTTGCTAAAATTGGCAAAATTTGCAAAGGCATCTTGCTTGGGTTGTACAGTTCCAGGAGTCAGAGAGGTCATAGCGATATTGGGTACCCCCATTCCTATTGTGCCTGTCAAACCCATTCCTGTAGCTGGCACTCCCATGTTCATGTTTATTCCCATCATTCCTTGGTTCATCATAGGTGTGGGTCCCATGGACGTCATTCCCATCGTACCTGACATCACACTGCGCATTCCCATCCCCACAGGAATGGGCCCTCCCATCAATGGGCTTGTCTGGGGTCGAACAGGCATCATGTTAGGCTGAGGACTGAGGTTCACGGCTGCAAAGTTTTGAGTCATGACATTCATAGGTTGTTGCATATCTGTAAAAAAGAGAACAGGATGCAAAAATCATTAACCAGAATCTGATGCTGAAGGTGCTCATATATTTTAAGAAACTTACGTGGTAACTGCTGCAAACAAAGATAGAGTAGCCAAAAACATAGCTATTTCAGTGGTTTTCCTATTTTCTGTGTGAAACCTCAAAAACTTTTATAAGTTTTAAATAGCATTTTATACCAATATATCCTACTATGCATATTGTAGAGAAGTTCTAGAGATTAGGAAGCCTGAAATCAAGATACAGCAATGGTGCAAACTCTACAGTAAAAACATAACACAGATAGCAGCCTCCTAGCACAACAGTCTCCATTTAGAAAATACCACTTGTGTCAGAAGCATCGCAGTAGTTTGAGAAACAATTACGACTAAACATAGGAAAACAGTAACTGACAGAATACTCCATCTCAAGCGCAACCTACTAAACACATACAGAGCTCAGCATGCTTGCAAAACACTGCAATAATCACTTACTTTGTTGCTGCATCATGATATTAAGTGATGGCTGCTGGGGTTTGGAAGGCTGCATCCCAGGTACTAAATTGTCCAAACTGATATTTACACTAGGATCTGACCAAGTTGAGGGTAGAGTTTTGCTTGCATTCTTCTGGACCATCTCTATGCTTGAATTATAAAGAGGGTTAGGCTTCGGCATCATAGTGTTCACGCTTTGCAGAGGCTAAAAAAGAAAAAGTTTGAAACAATTTACCAATAGGCATCAGGACTAATCAAGTGTTAATTTTTCTACAGAATACAATAAAAAGCCAATGACATTTTTAGCTATGAACTTCATCTCTTCCAAAGCAGTGTTGCCATGTGCTATTAATGCCATTAGAATGGGTTAAAAGAGTATTTTGTAAGCTAGCATCAAGCTTCCGTATCAGTATGTGGAATGACAGTGATCATCTGCAGTCAAGTGTTGAACTCAAACATACTGATTTTTTCCTCCAAACACTAAGTTGACCTGTTAAGGCTTCCAAAAACAATCTCTACTGAAGCAGACACTCAGTCCTCACCTCCATCCACTTGAGGCTGGAAATCTGTCACAGTCTGTGGAGGATGGCTTTAAGGTTTAAAATACCATCAACCTCATCTTCTCCAACAAAGCAGCAACACTTCATAGAACAATGAAGATTATCTCAAAGAAGACGAGCTTATAAAAGGAGGCTTTTCAAGAAAATTTAACACCTTTTCTTTTTATGAGGCTATGCAAACATTTTTGGACAAAACTTACAAAATGCTGACCACAACATCTGAGTGACTGAATATGGACTCCAGGAGTGGAACGGATTCATTTTCAAAGTTGTAATTAAGGAGAAGGCAAAGATTAACTGAGGAAGGTCATTAGCAAACTGTACAAATAGCAGCATACCTGTGACCTTGACATGGGTAAACTGATGCCCACGTCATTGGAGCTCATCATACAGAAATTCAAACTTTGTGAAGAGGTCATGGTTGTCTGAGAGGGGCCCATCAAATCAAAGAGATCAGTAGAATTTGAAGCAGTTGGAGGCTGGCCAGAAGCTGGCTGTGAGCTACCGAAGAGCTCTATAGCTGGCTGCTGTGACGAGCTGCTGAAGAGCTCTCCAGATGAAGCGCTGGGACAAGGAGAAGCTTGGTTGAAGGCACTCCAGTCACCAAAGTCTCCATTTCCACTTGTTGCTGTACCTGAAGGAAAGGCAACAGTGTGGGAGGAAGGAAGACAGAGAGAAGAAAGGCAGAAGACTTAAAGAAAGGCACTGAGCAAATGCCATATTCCATGAACTGAAACAAATGAGAGCTGATCTGTGTCCGTCCAGATTAACATCTGCAGGCAGAACCTCCATCTGGACATCATTCCCTCTCATGAATATTCCAACAATTTTAACAAGGTAGGAAAGGAAATATGAAACACCCATACACAGAAGGAAGAAGGATGTTTGATAACATCACCTGTGGATGCAAGACAAGTAGGGACAGGTTTGCTTTAGTTGAAATATGACTGAAAGATAACTCAGGAGTAGATTGGAGGCTCTAGTCAAAACACCACCTAGAATTTTGATAATATTTATCAACTTTTTATCTCAATGCACTGGTATTTGCCAAGAGAACAGTTGTCAGAAATGAGCCACTTGATAAAGCAAATTCCATCATGATAAAACAAAGATGAATACTTCAAAATTAATTTATATACAATTAGTAGCTCTTTGTATAGAACAATGCTGAGGGGAATAAAAACCAGAACTTGAAAGCAGGTTGCCAGGGAATTCTTATTTGAGGTGATAAGGAATAATTTCTTCCCATCCCATGAAATGCTAATGCAAAACACATTAAGTTTTCTAAATTTGATTCCTGAACTAAATGCCTTGCCTTGAAGCAGAAATCCAGTTTGGATCTAACAATTCTCTCAGCAGAAGCTTTGCTGAACTCTTAGTTCATCACTTAAACTTTGTTTAATTTCAATATACCAGGGATTTTGTAGACAAGCTTTTAAATCAAAACACAGCAACTTACAGCGCTCTCTGTATCTTACTGTGAAGAGCCTAACAGTATAAGCTGTTTGTAGACAACTGCAAGGGTACCTATTTCATGAGCACAGATGTTCAGAGACAAAAACCAGTGAACTGAGAATATGTCATAACCTTTGAGTCAAATGGGAGGAGATGTTATCTCCCTTAAAAACATATGTTTTTCTATTAACAAGAAAAGGGTTACTTCACAGAAGTGATAGGGCAAAAAAAGCTTGATGAAAACATCTACAGGAGAGGCTAAAAATAAAGCAAAGCCATTTTAAACAGCTCTCATTGTTACACAGTTAACCTTGTTCCAAGTTTGGGCCATTGTACAGGTCAGCTTTTTGATTATGTCCCTGACACACTTTTGATACTTCAGCCAAATCACAAGCAATGTCATTGTCATATGAAATGAACTTTGAGTTATAATAACCAGTTAAATCATCCCTTGAATTTCTTTAGATGAGCAAAGGAAGACTCAAACATGTAAAGCTGGGGTAGATGAATCTAGTGCCAGTTTCCAGTTCCTAACCTGTACAATGGCTAGTTCTATCACGGCCATCCATAGCAACTTTCTACAACTGTATTCTACCTGCTCAAAAGGTACCTGCAGTAGTCTTTTACACTCCATTTATTAACATACTTCTTCAACCTTTAGTCATCTTCATCTTTGCAAATACGTTAGAATTTAAAGAACAGTAGGAGAGTAAATCTCTTCACAAAATCCAAGTATTGCCAACAACTTTAGCACATGAAGTGGACAAATATTCATTAGCTTAGGGCCTTACTAGAACATTTCCTTTGATCTCCCTTACAAAGAGGGGCTGTATTAGAATGTTTCAATTAGTATTACATATTAAAAATTAAAACCTACTTTAAATATTCCTGATAGATAAGTAAATGCTGAGTGTGCTGCTTCTATGTTCAGACCAGTGCGCTGAGCACCGATAATGGAAGTGGGGGTAAAAGGGATAAGGTTTTGCCCCTTCAGTAGAACTTCAAAGATGATTAATCAAGAAGGAAAAGATTTCTAGAGGGGCTTATGCTGTTCAGGAATGATTAATCATTTCACAGGACTCCTTGTCCCTTGTATAATGGTGATTGGAACAGATTAATCATGTTAATGCAGATAAAGGATTGTATCAATTTAGACTGTATTAACACACAAATTATTTGCATAGTAGGCAGCTTTGTGTTTGCAAAACAACTTGGTTTTGACTAAGAAAGCCTGTAAAAAAATTAGAGCAGTTCTTTCCTGCCAAGCAAATTAAAGGTGGATTAACTAATCCATGCCCAGCACAGTCTTCCTAACACAGCAAAATAAAGGAAAATATATAAACATGCTGGCTAAAAGCTGGCTCGCAGATTGGTTTGCTGATCAACGCCTTTGCTATTCTTTTCTCATTCTGGACTTAATCCCACACCCTTGTTGACAACCCCCAGTCACAAACACCACTACTGCCCACACTAATTTCACAGAAGATAGCCAGCCAGCTCCCTCCACTCCATGTTTGTTTGGAGCACTGTCCTGCCTGGGTAGCACTGTAGGCTCCCAAAAACACTCCACCAGAAGGAAGATGATTGCTTTAGGTGGTTTGCCAGTATTTTTTTTCCAGTCCAATTTTAAGGGAAACATTTTTCAGACAGTGGCCATGTCTACGTAAGAGCTTGTATGTTTGCATGCAAAATGACTACACATGCACCAAGTCAACCGTATGGACATGTGACAGCTCTAAACTGCGTGCCACACAGCCAGGCAAGGGCACAACTGAGCACTGTCCCAACAAGCGTTACTAAAATCTTGCTCTTGTGTTTTGCAGGGACTTGTTCATGCCTGACTTAAGTAAGATCTAGATATCTTTTATTTAATAGGGTTCTCCTGAAAGGGAAAAAGACTGTAAAAAATTGTTATGTAGCCAAGCTAAAATAAAGTGTTGGTCAGCTTCATCACACAAATGCTTAGAAGCAGCTTCAAAAGCCATCGGTGAGGTTGTACTGTGTGTGGAAGACATAACTTGACTAAATTCCCCTCCAATATACGAGGCCTTCCAATAGCAACCCAGACATCATTGGAAGCCCTGGAAACAGCTGGTCTCAGCCTTCCCTCATTATACCATCTGACAAGGCCAATATAATTGTGTCTCTCCAAAATTACAAATTTTTTTATTTTTTTTTAAAAATAAACTTAGGAGACAGGTGGGAGCTGAGGACATCTTTAGGGACTCATTTTTCTAGCACAGGTGGGCTGCTGTTTTCTATTGAACATCATCCCATCTTGGTTTTGTTCAACTTATCCATTTAATAATATCGGTAGAACAGTAAATTGAAGTTCTTAAGGTTGATCTGAACCCTCTGCATATGTCTGGAAACTAAACAGCAGTATAAACCGCTTCTAACAACTTCACAGCAGTTCACAGCATTATCACAAGCAAGCAGACCAGACTATCAAGCACTTCATGCAAGTCTTTTTATCCCACCAGAGCAGCTAACTTTTTTTTTTTATAATTAATACCTACCTGCATCTGAGAAGCTTGCAAACTGCTAGTTGAAGTGTTAGAAAAATGACTGCTTTTTATTGCAAACAAAATAGTTGAATAACCTTACATAAAACACTGGAAAGGCTATGATGATTAATAATCTGAATGGTCCTATCACTACAGCCAATTTTCTGGAAACACAAATACTGTCATCTTGAAGCATTCATCACTGTAGAACTCCAATTAAAATAGGTCCCTGCCCACGTTTTCAAAAGTGGGATGTGCTGGGCTCTTTTTTTTATTCTTTAGTGAGCACTCTAGCCAGCATTTAGGCCCACAATTGTTTGTATTTCAGGTTTTACTTTTCCACACTAGAAGTCACATCTTCTTTCAGTGCATTTCAAAATTAGAGTTGGAGCTATGTTTTAAGTATTATATGCTTATATTATATTATTAGATGAACAGGGATATATTTGTAACTTCTACTAACATTTCTTCTGAAATAAAGTTCATTAAAAGTTTCAGGTCCAATGAGACATGTACTGTACCAGACAGCAGGTATCTTCCTACTCAGTATAGCACTTGTGGCCAAGTTAAATAAACAGTTTGCCCTGGAAAAGGAAGTGACTTTCAGTAATGCCACTTGGCATCTCTTCCTCTCTTTCTGCCCTTAAACAGTATTTAAATCTGTAAATTAATCCTACCTTGCGATGATGGGAAACTTGCTGAAGCAGCAGCTGAACTAAAATCAGCAAAACCTCCAAATGGGTCAGTTGATCCACCTAGAAACAGAAGGAAGCCAACTGCTGTTACAGGGCTGTGCAAAGATCCATTGCAACAACAGCATGCAGCACTCATGAAGAAAAGCTGTTCTGTATATGGCAAGATGGATTTATTAATTCCGCTCCCTAAGTTGACACTGCTTTTGCTGTTCATCACCATACTATATTTATACAAGCCTGAGTAACAATAAATTGGATTATTTCCAACTGCCTTGCAGAGCTTGCAATTTCGCTTTCCTAGGGAAGAACTAAAAGACCCAAGTTGTTGCTATCTCTAAAAATAAATTTAGTGAGATTACAAAGATTAACAAGGTTTTAAGTAGTGAAGGATGCTACTAGTTTGGCAGTTTGTAAAATTAAAACTTTGGAAGTGTAATATATAAAAGCCAAACATTCTTCTTGTAAAAAAGTTCATTTATTATGCTTATTATGAAAAATTGCATGTCGCCTTATATTTCGGTTTTGTGTTACTTAAAGCATGAATGATTCTGCAGTGATCTTGCATTTCAAGGACAGAGCTTCCATTTGTGTTCATTTTTTTATAAGTTCGCTTCCTTTCTACAGCAGGAACATTAACTTTCCCAAGCAGACGTTTGTATACAGCACATAAATTATTAACTTCTGAACACAGCATAGTAACAATTTTTCACCAAGAAAAATACAGCCAAGATATAAAAACAGAAGAAAGATTTAAGAACCATAATGGAAAGCTGATTTTTTTTTTTTAAACAAACAAAAAAAACCCCAACATCAAATTATTCTTGCTATTGGCTTTTAAGTAGGTATTCCACTGACCTGAGAAAGCTAAGGCATTGACCTTATTTGTTTGTCCTCAAAGATTTCACCTCCAAGCAGTCCCACCCTTAGACCAAGCTGCAGCAGTTCAATTATTCTGCTTTTACTGTTATGCGTACATTATATAGGTTACATCACAGCTGCTTAGCCTGCAGTGCTTAGAAACTAGCCAGGTGGGACTGGAACATCTGTGCTGCACTCAAACACCACCAGGGACAGCTTCCAACATCTGGTGCCATTTCTGAATTGTCTTATCGCTGCAAGACATTCTGCCCCATCTGCTACTCTCAACTGGGTTAATTAAACTAGAACCATCTCCTTTTTAATAAATGGCTAGCAGTAATAAAAGGAACCATTCACTTTCTAATACAGGTGAACTTGTATTTCTTTTTAATGTTATTTTACTGTAGACATTGCCAGGAAGGTGGCTGTTCTTCCAAGGGGAAATGTCTTTTCTTGCTGAGTGTGTAGCATATGATATAAAACATGAGAAGGGAATGCAAGGATGGTCTCTTTGAATTTTCAGAAATACAGCACTACTGAAATCCTTTTACCATCTTTTGAAGGGGAAGAAGATTTCACACAAGGTTAAGAAATTTCTTCAACACAAATTCTGAAGTGATCTAATAAGCATCTTACAGATGTTTATATACAAGTTTTATACTGACTGCAACCTGAGAATGAAAAAGGGTAAGATAAGCCAGTGAAATATCAAGCTAAAAAACTGTTCTGATCATGTTTACTCTGCCTACTGCAATGAACACTTTTTCATCTCATGGGTCCTTACAGAGTTCAGAACAGGTTAATAGTTTGGGGGTTTATATGCAGAATGAGCAGCACAGATGACATACTCTCCACCACATCCTCCAAAAAAATCAATGCTCTCATGCTATGCCTATTATCCCTGGGCTGTTTAACAAAGTATCTAGGGATTAATTTAACTCTAAAAACAGAACTAGGTTCAAACCCAAAATAACCCTTAACATTTTCAGTGAGGTCAGCTTTTCCTCATCTCTATTGCCTGTTTTCAAAAGAAATGTTGAATTCCAGAGAAAGATGTCAGAACTCAAGCTGAATGCTGTAACTCTCTAAAGTAAGGTATCACCAGCTAAGATTGAAGAACCTCATCTCCAGTAACACCAAAAAATGGCTTCCAGCAGGTCTAACCACAGATTCTATGTCTTTTCAGATTGCTCCTTTATGGCAACCAACCGTCCCTCTCATGTACAAATTGTGTTGCTTTAGCAATGTGTAACCCCCCCAAGCCTCATCAACCTTCTTCCACATCTCTGCACCTGAAAATACATAGATAAGCAAATTCCGAGTTCCCTGAATTCACATGACTTCCCTGCCAGTTCCTTCACAGGACAGATCAAAGGCTGCATTTGACCCTTTCCCTGTGTCTCGCCTGACACTGGGAATGTTCCCACACCCTGTGGAACAGTGGTCATAACAAGTGACCTGCATGTGAAGGACAGCGCTAATCTTCTCAACATGAGCTATCCTCAAAGATTCCCATGCGAGATCTGCCACTACAAATGAACCCTTTCCATCTGCCTTCCCAGGTCAGCAAAGAGGTTATTTAGCAGGACCAGCTGGTAATACGCCTCTTCTCAACACCATTTCTAAATGCTGCTTTGGAAGAGGAAGAAAAAAGGCAAAAAGAAAAAAGGTTTACTACAGCAAAGAACCAAACTGATGAAACAGTCAAATACACTGTAATATGGAAGCCACCGTAGTTCTGCTTGAAATATGGGGAGGCTCAATTCGAAGTGGAAACATCTATTCTCAGTGTGATTTTATTTTTATACCTAAAAATAAAGACATAGACACATGTATATATGAATAAAACAAAAACAAAAAAAAAGGCTCTCATCTTTTTTCCCCCCATGAGAATTGGATAGAAGAAGTTTCAGTATTGATTTGGGGTAGTGGTTCTGATCCAGGATCTTATAATTCCATGGAACTGTGGTAACTCTTAACGATTAGGAGGTAACACCTATTTCAGAACAGACGTATCAACTTTATATACTTTCCTAAAATTAAAACTACACAAAGTTCTCAATTTTAAAGATCTACCAGAAATAAGCAAGAAAAGACTGAGACAGATCTCTCATACTGAATTACTACGACAATTTCCCTCTCCTCAATAGAGTTTTGATACATTTTATATTCAGTTAAACACTTCCAGAGGTATCATTTTGGTAGCCTAGAGATAAAAGGAACTGTGTTGCACAGAGTGCTCATAATACTGGCTTTGTTCACATATTATAATAACAATACCTAGTGTGACATATTACAGGAGTTCCCGCTACAATACACCCAGAAGTAGCATAACTTCAGATAGAAGTGCGTAAGAGTGGTCTTTACATATGCGTGAATGCAGCCACCTTGCCATACGTATGGGCCTTCAGCCACTGGACTGCGATTTTTTGGTACCGTCTCTGATTTTACGTTGTCTTTAAAACAAAGACTGGAGCTGCGTATCTGTTGTCCCCAAGATACGCACATACGCTTCTACAAATAATGTGATCCCATATAAGAGAAGTTGCTTATTTATAATGGAAAAAAGTTACATGGAAGGTTTCTATCTATGAGAATGTACATGCTTGTATTTTATTTGCTATTCAAAGTGATCTTTAAAGAAAAATTCTGCCCACAGTAAACTCTCTCCCACCTGTGCCATTAGACCACAAGTGCATGGAAGTCCTTTTCCTATTCCATGCTAGCCACAATCAAAACTGTTGATATTAAGAACCTGTAAGCACAATAACAGGTCTTTAAAGTTGTAGGTTTTAAAAAGCAAACCACCAAGCCCCTGCACTTTTCTACCAATCCTGCATGCAATGCACTGAAATTTAACACACTCCTAAAAAGAAACTGCAGTTTGAGTGTAAGGGCAAGTCCATATGAAAGTTAACGGACTTAAAACTGAACTGCACATTTAGAGAGTGAAGGAACGTGTTTTACAATGAATAATTTTACTTTTAGGCAGCAATTTCTTTTTGGTATTAGGGTTGGGATCAACCAAGGGCCAAGATGAAATGAGATAAAGAAACAAGTTCGCCATATACTTTAGATAAAAGCTTATATGAAGACCATCTAGCTGCCTAGCCTTTGAATTGCACTATAAGACATGCTTGAATGTGAATGCATTGCACTTGCTTTTAGAGTTAATTATAAATAACTGCATTACAAACACCGTTTCTGACAGACTGATCTGGCAGTTAATCTTTGTGCTGCTAACAATTACTAGTCCCATGCAATAGCACATACAGTACCTTGCTACGAAAGGTTCCAGGCAGCTCTAGATTTTTGGAGTATTCATTTCTCAATTTATCTACTACTCTTTATGTAACATCAAACAAGCTTATCGTCAGACTTGGTTCAAAATATACATTAAGAAAATAAAATCAAAATGTGCCTACCTGCTGAGACTGGCTGGTTAGCTCCATCAAACAACAGATCAACCAGGTCATTAGACGACTTGCTGCCAGAGGGTACAGAAGCCTGAAGAAGAAATTAAACAATAGATCTCATCTCATGAAGTCATCACTCATCTTAAAATGACTTTGTGAAGTTTTCTGGGGGTTTTGGAGGTTTTTTTGTTTTCTTTTGCTTTGGAGAGATGGCAGATTTGTCTTTGAAGCCAACAATCCCTGGAATATGGCTAAAGTTCAAATCAAATACCAAAAAGCTAATGGTCAGGGTTTTTTTTTTTTTTTATGATAACTGAAAAATCTGATAAATTTGCAGTAAGTGTGCAGATTCAGAGAATCCTTCACACTTCAGGCTAAGATTTTCTCTTTGCTTTCCTGAAGAGAGTAAAACATGGTAATGACTATATTAAAAAAAATTCTACATCTTAAAGCAATCACACAATTAATTATAATTAAACTGTTCCACAGCCTTTGAAAACCCCAACTAAACATTTTCCATAAAATAGTTCCCTTGAAGGCTACATAGCAAAATTTCTACCCTAAACTAGAAATTGTCCTCAGAGGTTAGGAGAAAACTGTTTCCAAATTGATGTTTTATTGTGCTCTGCTGTCTCACCTTTGCTGTAGACTGTGCAGTATGAGCAGCAACATTCTGTTCTGGACTTGCTTTATCGCCTGTATAATGTGCTGCTGCTCCCAAGTCAATGGTTTTTGAAGGATTTGCTGTGCGCTTGTATTTGGTGGTAGTAGTTTCTGTAGCTTGTGTAATATGAATGTGTTTTGTTGTCACAGTCTCCTCTTCATCTTTAAATTCAGCCTTGGGAGATTTACCTCTTCTTGATTTTTCCTCATCACTGTCACTAGAAAAACAAAAGCCATAGAATACCATTCGTGATGGACTTCTCAGTTACTTAAGTGGACATTTGGCTTAAGCCACAAGAGTTTTGGTTACTGTAGTTCCTTGTAGCAATGGTTCATAATAAAAAACACTGCTGCTTCCTACTTTTGAGAAAGGAAATGTTTTACCCTTACATAATGCATCTACTTAACACAGCATTGCATCTATTGTACAAAAGTGATGAAGAAAAGTAAGTTATTTTGTTAAACATTAACTGCAAGTCCATGACAGAGGATAATAGGAAATCAGTGTTTAAAACCAGTACATTTAATTACCTTCTGACAGGAACTCCCCCACACCTTATGTAATGCTTCAGCAACAAAAAGTTAAGTTGGCAGGTCTGCTCAGTACTTACACTGAGACACAGAAAGCAGTGAACCAAGTACAGGTACTATCTTTGAGGTTTTAAGAATTCCATTCCTATTTCAACTCATTTCCCCTTCCAGAGAAACAGGTTTGTTATATTCTTTAAATGTTTGTGAAAAAAGAATGTTTGCAGAATTATGCAATGTAATGATACTACTAATTTTCTATCAGAGAACACACGTTTATTCTCAAAATGTAAAAGAACCAGTGTGTCACCACTTTTGGCAAAAACTTTTTACATGTCACTGAACAATATTTGTTTAATCTGTTGCATTTTTGACTTTTATATTTTAGGTCTTTCTACAAACAAGCCAATTCTCTCCCCCGCCCCATGTTGCCTGTTACCATCGAGAAGATTTGTACAAAACAGTGAAAATTGCTCTAGAGAAAGCTTTAATATACTAAAACATATTTTGAAATAGCAATTCCCTTAGCAACATAGTTGAAAGTGGAAGGTTTTTATATTTTAATAATGCATTGGAATACTAGAACTGCAAAATTTAAGAAAGGCTGTCCCTTTGTCAGTAGGAACATGACAGTAACTGCCATATACTATGGAGGGTAGCCTTTGTTCCCTGTTAACAATAGTGGACTTTTTGGAATACACTGCATGTACCATTTCCTCTATATGTATTACCTACTCACCACTGGGGATGGCTCAATTCATTAACATCAGTGAATAGAAATGCTCACTTCCTTTTCTTAATTTTTTATTTTTAAAAGAAAAATATAGCGGCTGGCCAACCTAGTGACTACTGGCATTTACTTGAGCCAGCCTTACACGGACAAGCGAGCTCAAATGGCATCACCTAACCTTATCCTTCCAAAGCACTTCAACCCTGACTTGCAACAACAGGCCTACTGTTGCAGTTCTGCATTTCTGCAGCTAGCTCACCTACGTGCACAAATACATCAGCTGGGACCGCTAACCACATTTTCATTTGTGACACCAGGATTTTAACACAACTCCCCAGAGAATACTGATCTGCACATTAGCATGTGGCATACATGGTACATCCATCTTAAAAGCCTTGGAGAAGTGTGGATGATGTTGGCTTTTAGATGCGTGTTGCAAGTATCTAAGACCAGGACAATCACAACTAAGGCTCTGCCTCTTAAAGCTCGTCACAAGGTATTTCTTGTCATCACTGCAGAGTCCACCTCATCCACATTCTGTGTCTTGAGGAAGTGATTGACAACCATCAAAGTCTGATCAATGGAGCTATTGCTGCAGAACTGGTAGAGATCAATCTCACTAATGTAAGAATGAAAAAGTGAGTCTTTGGTGATCTACAGCGCAATAAATATCTAAAAAGCTTTTGAGAAAAGAAATTAAACATATATGCCAGAAAGCAGGGCAAATATTACAATACTCTATTTTCTATGACAACTTGTACTGCTTCCAAACTCTCTCATGAGATCTGTTTTTTATTTTTCTTTAATGGTCACATTAACAACAACAACAAAGAAATATGACAGATTAATGTTCCTTTTAAGAGTGTTTAATGTGCTCAGAATAGTAAAATTGCAGTGCTTCACCTGAGAATTACAGAATGAACTTAAAAATAAAAATTATAGCTAACATTGTATCAAATAATTAAAAAATCCCACACCTTCTGCAAAGAAAGTACATGGTTGCAACTTGCAGAAATCAAAGTATGGATACATGTTCTTTCTTTTTTGGTTGGTTGGGTTTAACATTCTTTAAGGCAGTAAAAATAGTTTACTGATACTTCAAGACTATCTGAATTATACCCTACTACAAAAGTAATCCTTTCCATGGAAGTTGCCTTTAAACATGGCTGTTGCATCCTTTTATAGGTCTACTAAAAGTTTTGCTTCCTTTCTACTCTGTTACCTGCATCAATCTTTCTGAATACTGGAGAAACAAGGATTGACGGAATTTTAAGAATTCTTATGAAAAAAGCGTAGTGTTTCAGAAGAACCTCTGTATATCTGCAGATAATTTAGAAAACAGAACTTCAGCATACAAGGCTAGACTCAGCGTAGCAATTGGTTTATTTGCCTAAGACCTAAGAACTAACAAGCACTATGAAAGAAAAATGGAGGTTTTCCCACCCCCTGGGGTATTGTTTCTGGTCTTCTCTATTTCCAAGGGGATATATTACTGGAAAAAAGAATCCAATTCCCCCCAGCAGTACTATCATTTTTCTTCTAAAGAAAAAAAAAACCCACAGACAAAACCACAACAGACTAGGCTTCTCCAGAATTAGCTGGGAGAACTGCAGTTTCACTGACATCTACTATAAAAACTCAAGCCAGCTATATCACAGGTTAAGTTCTTAGTTACTTGAAGCATTTTTATTTTTTCTTCTATGCAAACTACTAGCTTTGCAAGTAGAATCAGAAATCCAGAAGTCTGGCCAAGTTCTTCGGTGTTTATATTGGAGGTAAAGATTATGTCATACAAATTCCATTAACCACTGTGAAGGTGTGTAAGTCACATTTATTCTTTGTGCTTCAAGATCTTTATTGGCTTTACAGTACTAAAGTAATAATGATTTATAAAGATATTAAGATAGAAACAATAGAACATACAACAGCAGATTTGCCAGCTGAGCGAGTATCACCATTTAGTCACTTTTCCAAAGCAAATGGAAAGTTAATTCAATGTTATTATATAGCAGCAGGCTACAAATAAACCAGTAAATTTTTGGAGGTTTCTTTTGTGTTTTTAGAAAAAAAATTGCTGAAGTGTGAAAACACAGAAATGCATGCATTTCATGAAGCATTTACAAGTGAATGTTATGTCATTGTGAGCTCAAGTCACATGATAATTAAAATTTAACGTTTCTTTCAGTTTCAATATTTAACTTCATACAAAATATAATATTCTATTAATACAATACAAATTACAAGGTTTGTATTTACAGTATTTTAAAGTATAGACAGACAGACATTCTATGACCTTGAGTTCAATCTTTTCAGATCCTTTGATGCCTTTTGTAGAAAGAAACCCCTTCACCCTGATAAAATATCTTCCATGTTGTCTAATCACCATGCCAAGAAAAGCCAAAAGGAAATTTCACGCTGATAGATGAAGCAATGTTAGAGAAGCCATACTGCTGCAACCTGGATTCCTTCTTATGGCAGGATAACCTGCAGCTACCAAATTGTTTTTGCTCATGTATGTCTCAAAAACCTCTCATTTTATTTCAAGTCCTGAGTTTATTACTTTCATAAATTTTGACACAAATACCGCACTTTATTTACCAAAAAAATGGAAGTAGAATAAAAGAGAAGGGACAAGGGTTACAAGAGCAGAACAACAGTTAAAAATGTAATATTAGCCAGAGAAAGAGATCAGTGTAGCTTGGGGTAAAGATGTACAGTGGAGAAGGCCTCAAAATAAGCTGCTTTTTATAAAGACTAGATTGCAGAAAGGACTGTCTAAAACACTGGAAGGTACAAGACTTTATACCAGCACAAGTAAGAGACCAGAAGCCATTCAGAAATAAAGCAAAGGAAATAAGATAAAAAAGTACATCCTCTCCATGAAATGTGGATACTGAGCTTTACAAATGTCATGTGACAAGTCACTTTTGAAAGGTAAGTACGGAAAAGAACACAGCAATATACCATTGTTAAATTTGAAATAGTTTACTTTTCTCCTGATCCCTTTTCTTTGTAATCTCTTGATAGTAAGTTCCAATAGGGAACCCTGATGCATGCAAAGAATACCAGTTTTATGATTTATTAATGCCCTAGCAAGAAGGCCATACTGCCTTTTTTTCAGAAATGCTACCATTATAATTACTTTTTGTTTCCATGCAAAATTGCTTTAATTTTGTAATATATATACACACATATATGAAAATGTGTATAAATGTATCTGAAGATATTCGTGTAAAAAGTAACAATCAAATCTCAGTGCAAATTTGAATTTTGTTTCCCAAAAGGGAATTCTTTCAATATACTCGAGCACTTTCTCTACAGCAATTTCAGATTCTGTTAAGTATGAATTTGATCTCCAGATAATAAAATTCAATGCACCTGCTGAAGTGTGATATATGTAAAGTTCTTTCTGCAGACAAAGCAGGGTAGTTTTTCTTCCTTACTGAAAAAAATTTAATAGCCAAATGTAAAATACAAGTTTCTTGAGAAGGTTTAACTGAAATTGACTTTAGAAAAAACAAAAACAAAAAAGAAGTCACCTGCAGTCTGTTCTTCTTGAGATCAGCTCTGGGAAGAAGCACTGTGTCAAAGTAGGTCTAAGCAATCTTACATCTCCCTCTTTGGCATGTCAGCATTCAGAGTAACAGTAGCAATTAAATGGCAGTCTCCAGTATACTGGCACAAGGAAAACCACTGAATTGCTGAGACAAGGAAAAGCTTTGGAAACCTCAGCCAAACTCCCTGCTTTGCCAGCAGCTATCTATGCTAGGGGCAGTAATGGAAGGCAGCCAAGAGCAGTTAACTATTGAGAGTGCTACATTATTCCCCAAGGCCAGCAAGAGCTGCATAAAAAGTCCAGGAAGTGGGTATTGAACCCAAACATGCTTCCATACAGACAAAAAGAATGGCAGAGTATTGTAACCAATAATCATCAATGTCAAAGAGCTTTATAATAGCAATTTCACAGAATAAATTCATGTTAAAATAACTCTGGTACCTGCACCTTTCTGGAGAGTCTTCTCTATCTTTCCTTCGGAATTTGCTGATGGTATCATCGATTGTGCTTCCAATTTTGTCGCTTAGCTCACCTAACTTATCACTGAATGGAAAAGTTGTTTTTTTATCCCATTCTTCATCCCATTTTGACTTGGGCTCAGGATCATATCTTTCACCTGTGTGAGACATCAAGAAATACTAAAAATGAAAAAAAAAAGTGCCTGTGGTCTTTCTGGAATCACTCTCAAGCTCCTGTGCCCTACATATATAAACCTTACAAGTTTTCAAAGCAAACTGAAAGCTCCCACAGCGCTGAATCAACACTATTACAGCAAGGCACAGCATGTAATGCCAATCATTAAGTGGCAGGAAAGCA
>NW_010558981.1:18096-22151 GCF_000687285.1 Phaethon lepturus
CGTTTATGACAACGACACACTCCTAATGCACTGCACAGCACATCAGGTTACCGTTGGACTCTGCTGGAGAAGCACAAGAGAAGCACACAGTCAACCCTGGCTGCATAAGCAGCTTATCAGAAATGGGATGTGCCAGTTTTGTAACAGTCACTTAATGCATGATACTCCATTCCTGGCCCAGATGTGTGCTCAGAGGTAATAAATAAATGTTTTGGGGTTTTTTTATACATTGACATTCATGAACACATAAAAGCATAGTACCAAAACATTGAAAGACGTAAGTGTGCAATGCACGATAACTTTCAGTTCTTTCTTTTCCACACTCAGTGATTAAAAAAACACCTTTTCAAGAGATGAACAAAAGAAGAGGCAGTAAAGCAACTCACCTTTTCAGCAGCCAGAGTACCCTTAACATCTTTACTAAACACTATTATCAAGAAATAAAAAACATTCTTTTTTTCTAATCAAATATTCAAGACCTCCATACTGGTATCTTAGCTTACAAACAGCTGACAGTTTTACTTGAAATTAAGTATATGTGCTGTACAATCTCATTAGGAAAGCTTAAAAAAATCTTAAGCTTGGGTTTACTTATACACACCCAGCCACACTGAGTTTAATTTAAAAGAAAAAACACCACTTAAAATTTTAACAAAGACTTAACTATCAGAAGCACAGCACACTTCACTAACTTGTACTGTGATCTTATATCAGACCTTCTGCAGAAAATATAGGCATATAAACCCACCCAATATAGCCCAGTTTCTAGACAACACTTTTGGACAAACATTTTATATTTTGGACCCACACACATGAAACAAGGCATTTTTTTGTACTATTGAAAAACGTGAAACACTAGTTAAATTTTTTTACTGAAGCTGAGTAAAATTAAGTAGCAGAAAGGAAGAATTGTGAAAAATTCATTACTTGAAGTCTCATACAAATTATATTGTAGCTCAGGTAATGTTCAAGATGTATTCAATTAAGATATTTTTAATAAAATGAAAGTTATGTATTCCAGCACTACAAGATTCAAAATTTGAGTTATCTGTCCAGTCATATCATAAACCAAGGGAAGTATTTTCTTATTGAAGAGATAAGTGCAAGTCTCCAGTGATATTTGTTTAGATCCATAAAGGATAGACAAACTTTTTTGAAGTAGAGAACCTGTTCAAATCAGCAAAATACTCAGTGAGAGCTTTATCACTGAAAAAGGAAAAATTGCTAAGTAATGTACTACTGTTAAATTTTGCAGGAGAATAAAATGGCCTCATTTCAGTCTATGTCAGTCTCTCAAGCATTTTAATGTAGATTCCATTAGAACGTTTCCTTGTGTGATAGGAATTTTAAAATTAAAAAAAAAAAACCACACAACAAAACTTAGTGCTTTGTATTTTCCGGACAAAAAGAAGGAAAACTCTGAAAATACAACAATTTTATATTTAAATAATTAGAATCTTTTACATTAGAAGTCTGATATGGGAAAAAGTTTGTTTTGTGCTGCTAGAAATATTTTTTATTTTTTACTTTTCTCAACAAATGAAGGGATAATTGAAAAACCTTTACCTTAAAAATTAAATACAAGACAAAGAAGATAGTCCTTTAAATAAAAAACTTGAATGATAACTAAAGACCATATGGAGAAAGACTTCTACCCAGCATACATGGATAGATCACGACTCTACAGAGCAAGACAAAAAGATAAGCTCAGTGAAAGAACAGAGGGACATGTACTTAAAGTACAAATGCAGTGACTCATAAGTATTTCCTAAAAAAGAGAATCACCAGAATTCCAAGAGCCTAAAAGAATATAATAAAACAAGGCTTATCTTGCCATGGAAGTAGAGATTTTCAACTACTTTGCATATGGGGAAAAGGGAGAACAGAGGAACACAGAGAAGTAAGCTGTCAAAACCAGAAGAGAACAAATCTAAGTTTAAGGCTCACAGCAAAGAAGAGTAAAAAACATACATAGCACTAGAAAGGGACAGGTGAAGTTTACGTCCTGCACTCTTACTACTCAGATCTAATACCAAACTCTTCTCTCAAAAGTCACTGACTCTAGCAAACCAGAGGCCTTGTGCCATTGTGACTTTGGGACTCATCCCTTAATAAAAGTGGCCAAGGATTTACTCAGGCCAAAGAAAACATGGATTAACATCTCAAGACTGACAGCTGGATCACGGATGACATGCTGGGCTACATCAGACATAAAAGCCAGTTCAAGCTCAGATCCCTGCTACACATTATGGCAGGGACTGGGGAGCAAGGAAGAAGCTGCACACATGGGCTTAAACAAAACATAGTACTGGTTGTGTGCCTTTATCTAACCAAGGCTGTCAGAGAAAACTGTCCTCCCTAAACAGAGACAAGCTGATGGCATTACTGACTCTAAGGCCAAGATCTTACAAACACACTACACTGAAGATGCAAATAGTCTGACAGAACTCATTGCACACATGAAGAACATCAGTCGCCTCAGCAGAATAGGTGAATTTCCAGAAGCAAGGATACATCAGTCTACCTGTCAATAGCATTTGGATGTGTTTTTTTTCCTTTGTGTTGTTTGCTTTGTGTGTATGTTTTTAAGTAAAGGACCTTAGTAATGAAGGTCCTATTGCAAGTACCAGACCCAGGGTGGATACAGGACTGGCACCTTGTGCAATGATGGCTGAGATGAGTGATGGTTGGATTCTTTTATTTTCAGAATTTTGATTTTTGAAGATCTGATGGCAGGCTTTCAGATTTAACTTCTTTTTTTGAGGGAGCAGATGACCAAGTGACCCTTCACATACATCTTTTTTAATACATAATATATGTATTTTAATTTTTTTTTTTTAAATGAAAAGTTTAGAATTTTCTTTCTGGAGTTAACTATAACCTTTTCACTGGCAGCTGCAGTTCCCTAGGATTTAGGGACGAGCACCGGTGCACCAAACTTCCAGCCTGCATGTGGGTCTGCTATACAACCACATCCAGCTGCAAGCTCAGTATATCTACACAAAATACATTTGGTATTACGTCTGGGAGCCCTCTTTCAAAAAGCACATGGGACCTATATCACCAATCAAACAAGATTTTAAAAAAACACAAACTGAGACAGTAACAAGTGTATTGGTAAACTCCTGAAATATAAGCTCCATCATTTACAAGATACTTAGTGCATAAAGTCAGATCTGACAGACATTGGAATCTATACAGATAATCCATGTATATCTTTCAAGCATCCAAAGAGTATTACTTGGGAAACCAGAGTCTAATGGCATATAATATCTACAATGTTTCACTCAAACATTATTACTGCCCGAAACCCAAAACCCAAATTAACCAATAGTTCTAAAGGAGGTTGGCAGAGGTAGGTGAAGCAATTCTTGTGCTGTGGTACATGGAAAGTATCATCACTTTTTTTTAAATTAAAGAATGACTAAGAAACCCTAACAAGAGGATTTATTTATCTACTTCTGCTACAGCAGCATTTCATTTCACAATGAGACTCTGCCTATGGATAAAACCAAGACAGCTAAGTTTTGGCTAAGCCAATGCATTAACATTTACATAAGTTAGTTATTATCTTAAAAAATACTAACTTAAAGATTTTTGAAGTAATTAATTTAGATTTGTATGTGGGGGAAAATGTGCAAGACTTCTTTTAGAATAGTAACACTGAACATTAAAGAAATACAAAGAAAAAGCACCTAAAGGAGCATCTTAGAAATTCCTTAAGTTATCTGTGTTATCTAAGTCAAGTTAAAAGTCAAGACTGTCAATCCTTGACCAAGAAAGCCTAGTACTCACTGTATCTGAACCCTCCAACACTGTCTGAAGAAACCCCAATGTATTTGTCTTTGTTCTTCTTTGCTTTCTTCCTCTCTTCCCGAAGTCGATCATCATCTTGAGCAAATTCAACCATTTCTTTTACCTTCTGGCGTATGTTTATACCTTGGTCTTTGCCATTTTCATCTGTATAGGTAATGCAGGATAGAGACGATGGATGGAAAGGGCGGCGGGGGGGGGGGGGGGGGGGAAAAAAAAAAAAAGAGGACACAAACATAGAC
>NW_010558981.1:22182-26516 GCF_000687285.1 Phaethon lepturus
TGGAGAAAAAAATAATCAGAGGCAGCAATACTGAACAAACTTCATTAAAAAATTTGAATTACGAACACAGCAGTCAGAGAAAGGTCTTATGGCTACTAAGGTCCACTGCATTTGTTTAAAAGGGACCGAATATTTTGGTTTGACACAAATTTTCATCCTTTGATAAACAACAGTTTTCACTGAATGGTGTACTTAAACATCTAACTGCTGCTGAAACATTGAAAAGATAACAAAGACTGAGACAGAAATTATATTCTCCACTTGAATAATTTTACCCCTTCAAAATAGAATCCCTTTTCCTCAGTCTTTTTAGTACAGTTTTTGCATGTTTAATTGCAAGAATTCTGTCTTATTGCAAAACTGAATTTTTTAAAAATTGCTTTCAGTTGGGATGTACTGCAAGCTAAATGTGCTCCTTTCCCAGCCTTTTTCACATTCAAAACACACACTGGCCTTGCTGCCTTTGCACTGTAAATATTATTTGGTGGGAGTTAAAAAAAAAACAGCTTCAAACAGATGTGTGTATTTTGGAGCTCTAACCTTTTCTTCCCATATGATTAAAGCTATTCCTTTACGGACACCACAGGGGACCAGTCTCTAGTGCATATTTTAATATAAACCCGAACACTCATGTTGTGTTGGTTCTGTTGTTATTAGCCAGTCTTTTCTGCAAGTTCTTGTCTTCACTAATTAATACTCTAGGGTCCCACGTCTTGGATTCTGCACTCTTCACACAACTGGCAACAGTCACATTCTAATTAGACTGGGGAAGCTTCTAAGCTGGTTCAGGTGACTGACAACTCCAACTACTGTTTTAATTTGCTTATAAGATTTTTCTATTGCTCACCTACAAAGTGGTAATTTTCCAGGGATCGCAAATCATAAATGTGTTCTCTGGCACTTGTAACAACACGCTCTGATCCATTCCGTATGAGGTAAGCTAGGAGCAGCAAAGACTATAAAAATACAAAGCACCTTATGATTGCATGAACAAAAGCTCTATCTTTCAAAAAAAAAAAAGCTAGAAAACCAAACCTACCCCCCTCCCAAATTAGTCAGTAATAAGACTTTCCCCTTTTAGATAAATACTTATTATATGGGTTCACACAGAAAAAAATAAGTTTTCCCCACATGTACCTTTTGCTCTTTAGAGTATCAAAACTGTATTTATCTAACTCTAATTTGTTATTACTAAATCACAAATAGAGACCTTACCAGATACTGCTTATTTTAAAAGATTGCAGTAGCAATTTAAGAGAAAAAGTTAACCCCACTAAATTGAGCATTTTCTTTTGCCTCTTTTGTTCACAATTGGCCAATGGTTTTCACTGAAAAGTAACTCCTACAGAAATTTAAGAAGCCTTCTGCAGAATGCAATGGATATACAAAACTGTATTTCAGGACAATTTTAAGCAAGCTGCAAAACAGATGACATTCAAATAGTACTTTAATTGCAATTTTTTAGTGTTGAGGATTTCTATCTAAAAAACAAAAATTAATGCACTTTCTCCAAGTAGTGCCTTTATCAGCTAAAACTATCATTATATTTCAACCTATCCAAAATCTGATAAGCAATTCCAGACAGTCTTTATAACATTAAGTAGCTATGTGTGATAGCATTAAATATTAATTTATATTGTACTTCAGGGAAAACAATTATTATGAATACAAAACATCAAGCACCTGTGAAAAGCACAAACCATGCCTTAGAATTTATTCTGTCTTGTTACAATCCTGGCATCAAGAAAAACAAAATAAGGTAGTCTAATACATCAACTCTAAAAAATGAGGTTATATTTGCATAATTCAGTGAACATTCAACAACACTAAGTGCAGCATGATATAATCTTAAGCAAAAAGTTTCTGTGCCATGCTAATTAGCCGAAGACAAGAAAGATGCAAATGATCCAGTTCTTTTTCCAAAACGCAAGTAGAACATAAAAGCCTTGTATGATAAGATCTGCAAGAAAATTTGGTCCACTCAAAGCTAAACTACAATTTTTAGAGAATTATGAATTGGCAGGAAATTAAAGTTAGTTTGCATTTTCTTTCAGCTATTCTTGAATTCCTTCAAAACCATTTTCCTGATAGCACAATAACTCATCATCTACTTCTCATGAAGCACCGTAACAACTCCTTTGAGTGGATTCAAAATGTGAATGCTACTCCCATACTTGAAATGTAATTGTTCTATTATATTTGTTAAGTAGCATCTTCGACACACTTGAAAAAAAACAAAATTTCTGGTTTTACATACAGAGACACCTTTGCCTTCAGTAACAGAATTATAAAGTTGGAAAAGAAATTATAGGTTGCTAGTGGAGTAAGTGATATAGCAGTATCTAAACAAGACACTACATCGGAACGTTATACTAGCAACAAGCATTATGTCCTTTGTAGACCAACACAAAGTCTTGAATACTTCCAGCTAATATACATACACACCTTATAAACTCTCCTCCAGTTCTTTTTATTGTCTTTCAGCATTCGAGTCCAAAGCATGTTCATAAGTTCTGGAAACTGTTCATACATAAACGTAGCCCTGAAGAATTAAATGAAATTAGTAAAAAAATTTTTTTCTCCGTAGTTTGCCGCAATAGCTTGTTAAGACTCAGGGCTGACAGTAGATGGCAGGCTTGATCTAAGCCCATTCACATTTGATGCCTTACAAGGGAAAAAAAGCTATCCCTATTTCTTGCTCATACAGAAATAATTTACATACCAGTACTACAAAAGAAAAAAGTAATTCTAAAAATATGAGACAGTAAAAGAACCTTCACTAATTTCTAACGAAAATAATGTTTAACATGAATACCCTAATAAGCATGCATCTAGACAAACATGCAACTTCCAAACTCATTTTAACAGAAAAAAGTTCAAGGAAGAATTTGACATGTTTTGCTCTATTTGGAAAAGTCACAAGAAAGCAGTTTGAAAATAAACACTCCAAAAAAGTAAGATATATTGTGAGAATTATGGGGCTACATAAATAAAAATCAAGAATTTTAAAGAGACTTAATTTTTTTGTTTGACAGTTTTCAATAGTCTGTAAGATTATGCATTAAAAAAATAAGACTTTATTTACAGCAACTTTTCAGCATTATCAGTCAGCATACCGCAGATTTGATTTAGCAGCAAATTTCACATTCCTGTATAAAATACACCTTTCTTTTCTTCATCACTGAGCCAAATTATCACTTACTTGGCAATCTCTCCCATGAGTTGCCCCGAAGGTCCCCATGGATCATCATTGGTTGCTTCTCGAACCTTAGACTCTATTTCTGAATAATTCATAACCACATTGGTGCTGCAAAGGAAAAAAAAATTAACACACATGAAGATTAGCATCAAAACTGAGAAACACATGAAAACATTAATAATGACACTAGTGCATATCTCACTTAATGAGATACCTCTACAGGGTGGGAAAGAAAACATCTTTAGTTCAGAAGTTACCCTAAGGACACTATACAACACATTTAAGTTACCTTTAAGAAGGTTTTACTATTCTATTAGTCTTCAAGAATAGAGATGAGAAAGTAGGGATTACATTACAGCTGGATTCAGTCTGGTAAAAATGGCTTTTGGTCACATTAAAATCCAAACCAAACCACTAGAGTCAAAGCTGATAGCTTCCCCAACTAGATATGGTTAGCTTACAGGTTTGTATGGTGTACAGTTATTTGCAAGAGGCTTTATAGCTCAGTCAGAAGCAGATTTGGGTTTTTTTTGAATTATGAGTGCTACAAGAGAAACTCAAGAATATCAGTACCAAAATAAGTGTTAGTAAAAAAATTAAAAAGAAAAAAAAACACACAGAAGACTGAAGTAAGGGAGATGACATTCACTAGAAAGACTATTTCCCAGCTTGAATTTATTTGAGGGAAAACAGCAAAAGAAAAGCTGCAGAGCACTCTGTTACAATTAAAGCAATGCAAATACTATTAGGAGCTCAGGCTGTCTCTACAAGAGCTCACAGAAAAACATAACTTGGAAAAAAGGAAGCAATTTTTCCATATTGGTTATATTAAAGTAGTTAGTATGTGCTTGGCGGGGGGGGGTTTGTGTGTGTGTTTTTTTTGTTTTTTTTTTTAAATGAATCTCTTAAACCTTCAACTATAAGCCCAGCAACCTCCTTTGTGTCCCTAAAAGCATCCAGATACATTTGATAACACAATGATTTTCCTTATATTTTAAGATGAGCAAGCAGGACCAAAATATCATTCATGCAGAGAACATCTGAAAAACAGCTCTCCAGTTATGGAGCAATATAGCACACAAGAGTAATGAAAACATCAGTAAAAGGAAACCTAATGGCCTCTGCTTTCCCTACA
>NW_010558981.1:26547-34720 GCF_000687285.1 Phaethon lepturus
TATTTGAAATAACTTAGAAATTACATGTTTACACCTATTGTATCAAAAGTTTGAAAGTTTACTTAACTGTTAAAAGTACATCATACAACTGGTTTCAGAAGTTTAAAAAAATACTGTAAGATGACTGCATTCAATACAAACCATCCCATGAAGTCAAACTGGTTAAACTGTATGAAAAATCTAATGATCTTATAATAGAATGTGGAGAAGGCACTTGCTGCTTGAAAACCTCCTCTGAACCTGGAAGAAAAAAACCCAACCAACCAAACACCAAGATGCTTAATAGTCACCCCTCTGCCCATGTAGGAGTTGGCACAAAGCAGCATTCAAGCAATACCCGTTCAATTTTACTTGGCAGAAGGATAGCAAAGATCTTGGAACCGGGAGTTATGAACAGCAGAAACAAGAATGAGATCCCCTTAAGTCTGAAAGGGGACACAGAAGGTAATTGTTAAAACAGAATAAAATTCCTGGACTTAATCTTGGATTCTCAGCATGAGAATTCTTGCTGTCAGATTCTGATGTATGATTTTATTCAACTTTGTGTCTAAAGAGAGCCTAAGCTACATGACTGAATAAATAATCAGCAAGCTAAAAGGACCTATCTATATTTAAAAAAGCGTGAAGGAACACAGCAGTAGTTACGAACAACAGCAATTAAGGTTTTATAAATTAATTTATGCTAAATGCATCTCAAGCTTCTGTTTCTGACATTTTCTTTACCATATATACAAATGTAAACTAATACCATCTTTATTTCCCATATGCACGGAACATTAAATAATTTAAAAAAAAAAAACAACACCCCCAATCCCAAAGCTACAGGCTTCAGCACTTTGTGGCTTTCAGCACACTAGTTCCCTTGTCCGAGGCAAGGAAAGGCAGGGAGTTGAATGGAAAGGTTCTGTTTGTTTTTATAACCCCTCCTTAAGCGCTTGTTTGAGAGACTTGATGGAGCATTGGGGGGAGAAGCATAAAATGAAGCTGTTCCTTAATTTCTTGGAGCAAAGAATTTAAGATTGAAAAATGCATGAAAAGATGCAAACTTGCTTAAAAAAAATATATATATATAAAATGCCAGCATTAGCTATGCAAGAACTCAAAATGCATTGCTAAAGCAGCATTGGGGTTGAAAGGGGGGAAACGGAAGGGAAACAAAGGTAATGAAGTAATGCCAAAAGAAAGAAGAAGGGGCATTTGAACCCCTCTAAGTAGAGACATACTCTATTCCTAAAGCCATCTTCCAGTAAAGTTATTGTTCTCAGCAACTAGGAGAAAGCTCTTTTATAAACGCCAAGATGAGATCTAATGGCACAAAGCATTCCAAAACAAAGTATCTTTAAGCCGCATTTAATTCAGCAACAAATGTAAACCTCAAGAAAAAAAAATCAACACGAAATGTTGTATAGTTTGGCACCATTCCAGGTCACTTAAAAATAACCATTTCTAAAAAGGTGGAAATACAGTTTTATTCTTCCTTTCCCATGTTTTCTATGGCCCTCATTCCATGCCCTACCCATGATTCCTGTGACCTTTGCAACAAAAAAATAATTTACGTCCAGATGTGAAGGGAAAAAGTGAGTAGCTTGATTGCCAAGACTTCCTGTGATTGATATAAATTTAATATCCGAGGACACTCTCAGACACCAGGGGGGGCTCTCTGATTAGTTTATACTGGGCAGCTTCCAGGGAATCGTGCCGGATTGCGTGGACACAGGCTGCTTTGCAAACAAATGGACATACTTTATGTCAGTCTTGACTGTTGTACCTTCACTATTATCTGCGAGACTGCGTTTAGATTTACTCCAAATGGTTCACTGAAACCCTGCACAACTGGAGTCTTGCACAAGCGCATTTATGGAGACTTTTGACGCTGACAAAACACTAAACACATTGAAGCACATTTTGAAAGTTACACACAAAATAAAGGCACATCAAATAAATAAATGCATGGGTTGACATTAAATATTACAAACTGTTGCATTCTCTTCTGTTTGTGTCTTACATTTCAGTCTATTAAATCATAGACTAGTGTAAACAGATGATTTTTACTCTTTATTGTGTCCCTTACAAATTCTTTCAGCATCATTTCTTTTTCTAAAAAGACTGTTCAGAAAAGCCAAGAGAGGGCACTGTCACATCTCCATGAAACAATAAGCACAGTGATACTGAGCAAAATGTCAGCTTTTAATTTCTTGCAAAAGAATGCTCAACTTTAAATGTTTGCATCTACAATTTATAGCAACACTGAACGGGTAGCTCAAATCTGAGACTAAAGTTCCTCCACATGAATAAATGGACACTGCTAGTGAAAAGCCAGTGGGTAAGTTAGAAATATCTAATCACCTCTGATGGCATCAGACAATAAGACACACTTCCTCTTAAAAAAAAAAGGTTAAGTTTTATATGCATTTTATAAACCATATTTTAATATATTTTGAAACTGAATAGATGTAGCATAGATGAACTATACCCAAAATACTACTTTGTCCACAATTTTGGCAGCATTTTTCAAAGAATTCAATCAGTTGTAAAGAGCTTCAAATTTTGTTCTAAGTTATATTTTGAGATTTGCAAGTTTGAGATAAAGCTGTCATCTGGGTCCAGGTGCCATATCCTATGGTGTGATTAAAAAAACAGAAAATAAGGAACAGGGGGAGAGGAGAGGGAAGTGAGGGGTGAGAGGAAGTATTGCACATACCTCACATGTATAATTTAAGGTAAAAATAATGTTTAGTTGGTGTTAGGAAGAGCAAGCAGTCAAGCAAGAGGGGACAAGAAGTTCTGTACCTGCCCATGTAAAACTACCAAGAAGCTACCAAAGTCCAGGGAAAAAGTTTACAAGTATCTGCCACTTCAACCTTTAAAGTTTCAACAGTCTGAAAAGCACTTCAGCTTTCAGGCATAAGAGGATAAAAATCCTACAGGTTTGAGATTGTCCTCTGAGCACTATTCTTCGCAACACAGAAATTAAAGATAGCTTGTGGATGGTCTGCTTGAAAATAAAGCCTTACAGACTGGAGGAACACTTCACAGGACGGTGTACTTTAAGGCATGCTCTAAGAGGGGTCCTGTCCTCTACCCCCTGTATCAGTGGATACTGAATGTAACCCACAGTGTGGTCATAAATACACATGAACACTAGCGATTGATAAATGTATCTGCAGAAAACTTCTATTTGTGTTTGATTTCAACATAGTCCAGTATAAGGCTTTGATAGATGTATCTTGGCTACTGTGCTCAGGCTTCTGACCTTACATAGTAATACATGAATGAAGCTACTAATGCTCAGGACAGTATTAGTGAGGATGAGGTGTACTCTGCTCTCAGTAACATTTCAGTGCTCCTTCAGTTTTTTTTCCCCATAAAATAGCCATAAAATAAATACTGAAAAAGAAAGCTTTCCTCTTCCAGACTAACAATTTATTTTTTTTTTAAATCACTTATGCCAGGAAAGTAAAAATCACTGTATTTCCACCAAACATTCTATTAAATATTTAAATAATGACAACATCCTGAATTTAAACATTTGTTTTGGAGTGAAGATTATTCATTGTTCAGAACCACAAGGTGTTCTCCGTGGATTCATATGCTGTAACTGAAGTCAGCTCAATTATCTGTTAGGAGATTATCATCACTCATAAAATATTACACAACTATAACTATACTGCTTCTAGTAATAGCTTCCAATTGGTAATGTTACAGCCAGCTTCGTTGTGCCTGACCTAATTATCCCACATCAATCACTGCTGGTTCCACACTGAAAAACCCCCAAACCCTAAACCTCTCTATATGAACCAGGAACACTTTGGAAACATGGATGTGGAAACACAAGGCTCTGAACATAGTCAGCAACAGAAATGGAAGGAGTCTATTTTTTCAGCTAAAATTAACCACCAAACTCTAAGGTTAAGCTTCAAACAACATTTTATAACAATGATTTACATACACTACCAGCAAACCTGCTAAAGAAAAACATGCAAGGATTTTTGTCTTTGTTCACTTGGTTCAACACTTTAGTTGGAACCCTGATGCAGCATATAGGACTAGCAAGAGTAAATAGTTCAATGCCCACAGTCTTCCCAAAAGAACGCCACAGATATTTCCACTTCATGCTGCCCAGCATCTCCTATAGCTTCCAGACTTTCTCCATGGTCAGTGGTGTTCTGTTCCCTCATCACCCTGACAATGTACATGAAAACACAATTCACAATAGAAGCTTACAGCTCATTGCTAGATTTTGGGAGCAATTTTCTTTTGAAGAAAGTATTCTTAAGATAAGCATTTATCAGGAAAGGAGTAAAAAGCTATATCTCACAAAGTTTCAGATCTTCAAATGACATGGTAACTTCGCGTTTCATATTAATGCTTAAATAGCAGCAGAGTTTTAAACATGCAGAAACTTTTAAACAGCATGTGTATAGGAAACCTGCAATAGAGAAAATAAATGCCATGAGAAAAGAAGGTATTTCTACATTACAGGTAATGAAAGAATAATAAATATCTATCCATCCATCCATTCAGAATGGAACTTACTTTAAAACATATCAAGGAATCAGAAAGCCTATCAGCTCTTAGTCAATGTTTCTGTACAAACTTAAAAGCCTTGAATATGCCCTGCAGCAAGAGTCAGACCACTCCATTAAAAGCACCATTAGGATTAAAGTTGCTATTGATGTGGGTGGTGTCACTGAGGACACGAGTAAGATTCTGGACATTAGATCCACAGAAGATTTGTGAAATGCCATGTCTAATCTTGTGAAAACGAAAATAAACAGAAGTCACAGAGAGGGTACATTACAACAGTTTCTTTATAGTGATAAAGGTATTGGATTGGACAGGGTAAGCCTAATTAGAAACACTTTGCAAACCTCTGGGAAGCTGCCCACTGTGCTGAGGGACTGAGCAGCAGGAACAAGAAACCTGGTTACACAGTTAAATTTTTTTTTTTCAATGTATATTTCAAACCAATTACAATATCATGTATACATGGGACTCCTATGTGCATAATATTATGCCTTTAACTATTACTCCAAGGACATCACTGGATTATGCACCTTCTGTTTTCCTTTTTTTTAATTTTACAACTGGGAACACTAAAATACTAAAAGCTGAGATGAGAAATTTCTACATTTTACCACCATTAACAGTTTCCAATGAGACACTATTCTGCAAATATCTGCTTAAAACAAAATCTAAGTGCAGAAGAAAAAAAACATTCAAGCGTTAGACACATATATGTCTATCATACATGTGTAAGTTTGAACATTAATGCTATTCCAACAAATAGCAATACTAAATAATTTTTTTTGTTAAATTAATCTCTTAGAGGGAGAGGGATCTGGATGAACAGAGGACAACAGAAGCTCTGTTACTGTGCAGCACTATGTAGTGTGGTACCAAAGTGTTGCAAGAAGCACATTTTTAACCTTTTGTTATTTAAGATTCCCAAACAGACACAACATAATTTTATCTTTTAAATAACTATGTGTTTAGCATTATCCTTTCAATAGGCAGTCTCATATACTAAGACTTTAACCTCATTCTTTCTGTAATTTTACCAGCTTCTTTATTTTTAGAAAGTCTTCTCCACATTTCCTGTGACTTTCACAGTGAAAAAAAGCAAAGTAAACTTTAAATTCAGTCCATAACAGAACCAATGATACTGACTCAGGCTGAAATCTCATCACCTCACTTAGGTGATAGCAAAGATTGTTACAGTAAGAGTCTCAAAGTCCACACGGACAAACCCAATAAGAATCTAGCATAGAGCTATGCTTCTTGGATTTAAAAATTAATAGATTGCATTGTCTAATGAGAAAGGACCATAAATGGAATCTGAAAAACAAATAGTTAGAAAACCATTAAATTCCAGCATAAGGAAAGTTTGCTTTAATGCTAACTGAATAAGGAAGAACATATGCAGCTGGTTCATTTATTCATCTTGCATATCTCCACTTAAACATCACTACAATTTTTATGGAAAGGCACACAGATAAGAACAGGAATGCTTTCTCATATGGATGGCTTGTTACGAGCATGGTGGTAGCGTCAAGGTAAACCTCTGAACAAAGGCAGCTGTAACTTACATCTGCATGCTGAGCTAATGCTCTGCTCCTACAGTTAAAGTGCTTGCTTTGTCTTCCAGCAGCTTATTTTCTCCTAACAGTAGGGTGGTCTGCTCTCTTTCAGCTGAGAGGCTAGCAGTCTTCCACTATAAGACAAGATAGGGACCCACTAGCTATTGTTCATCTCATCCATGGTGCATGTTTTAGGAATACTGTCCAAACACAACAGCAGCAATTTATTTTCAGATTTCCCAAAAATCAGTACAGGGGCTGACAACTTAAGGGGAAAAAATACCTACAATGTAGCTTTGCTTTCAGACATTTGAAACTGCATCCGTATTTGTTTTTTTTAAAAAAAGAATGAACAAATGCACTATAAAATAATATGAGCAAAGTGAACATTCAACATATGGAGAAGAGATAAGGCAGCCCCCATTAACATTTTCACAATATAGTTATCTAAAAGACCCCTACTCACAGCTATACAAGCATTTACGATGAAGCCTTTGGAGCCTCACCATCTTATCCCCACCATTCATCTTCCAAGTCATGCATCTAAGCTATTTTTAGTATCTAGATTGAAAGGTTCCTGTAAAGCAGGAGTAGAACTAGATGGAAAGCTTTCTTAGAATATTAAAGAGTTATTTTAATACTAAATGATCCATTTTTAAACTGTGTGCAGAAGTTCGCTTCAACCACCGAGAGTACGAAGTAAATAAAAAAGCTACGCAACGCGACTAAGTACAGGTTACATCTCTCCCACTCCCAGGTGTGGGAATCTTGGCATCTATTAAATTGTTAATTAGTTTCCAGAAACATGTTTGCCAGTTAAAAAAATAATTTAATACTTATCCATCTGGGCATGAAATACTTTCAAAAAAGCATTTGAATTGGTGAGCTAAAAAAGAACAGCACCATCTCCCAAACCACTAGAGGCCAGCAGACCATGCAAGAAGCACCTCGCAAAAAGGGACGTCATATATTAACTCCGTTTATTTGTTAGCATCACTTCCTTCAAGCGCTGAGGGATTAACACTGATGTCTCGTCGAAACTTGTTTTAAATCCTTTCAGTTTCTTGAAACACAAAGTCAAACTGAAAGACGCATTTCAGCACCAGATTCCATTGCCCTGCGACAGTCTGTCACTACCTTAGTCTGCATGTTGAGCTTTCTGGTTCACAGACAGAGGACAGAAAGATAAGACATCATTTATCCACCTGTTTTCCCAAACAATATAATGGACATTCAGGAATTTATGTATTTACTGTTACTAACAATTATTCAGAGAAAAAAGATATTAATTGCCTTCAAAATAAAGATGGTGCTGCTCTTCCCCTCAGTGAACTCATATATTCAATCTCAGCCAGCATCTCTCTCCTTGCTTGGTGAAGACTAACTAAAAAACATGTAACAAACTTAATGCATTTTCATTTTGCTCCTGTCAGTAATGTCACTTCTGTTATAAAACACACAGCTTAGATTTAAAGTCTTACAGATGAAACATATGTATACCAAATATGAAGCCAGCAGTCCACATTTAACGAAGAAACAGATGGGTACCCATCTGCCAAAATGCCTGGTGAAATACCTCAGGTTACAGAGGTAACAGTGCAACATTAGCTGATACTTGACCGTTTGAAGTTACTTATTTTTAAGCCACTTCTCAGAAGCATTACAAATATGACACCAGTCAATTTAGTACATGAATACTGGGTATTATTATAGACTTTCTATGCAAGTTGCAATTATGCTCCTTTTGACCAATGATACCATCTTCATTACAGTACAGTAGGATCTGAAATACATTTTCAGCTTTTCAAGTTAACAGTTTCATAATTTATGTGGCAGATGCGCAAGGCAAACTGCACAGAAAAAGATAAGCCAAGAAAAACATCCTGATGGCCACAAATGAATTACGACTTGTGGGAGGAAGGAACTATAAAGCTATTTCCTGTGCCTTACAACTTCTAATCACAAAAAACTACCAAGTAAACAAGATAACCCAAAATCCACCATGCACACACACTTTCAAAAAGGACAGTGACTTTAAGAATATATATTGAATTTATATAATTATATATGTTTATATAATTTTTATATATATA
>NW_010558982.1:0-3590 GCF_000687285.1 Phaethon lepturus
TCCTGACTTGACACTTCACCTGCCCCATATCAACTGCGAACTCCACCAGTGCAGGATCACTGCAGCCCAGGCTGCCTCCAATCTTGACATCACCAGTTAGCTCACTTGCATTGGTGACCAACAGGTCCAGTATGGCATCCCGTCTGGTAGGGCTGTCTATTACCTGGCATAGGAAGTTATCCTCCATGCACTCCAGGAGTCTCCTGGATTGCCTGCAGCTCACTGTGCTGCTTCTCCAGCAGATGTCGGGGTGGTTGATGTCCCCCAGCAGGACATGAGCCTGCAAGCACAAAGCCTCCTGTAGCTGGAGTAGGAAGGCTTCATCAGAAGATTCCCCTTGATCGTTCGGCCTGTAGTAGACACCAACCACAAGGTTCCCTTTGCCTCCATCCCTGATTCTTACCCATAAGCTTTCGACCTGCTTGTGGCTATTCTTGTGGGGGATATTCTATGATTGCTAGGGATTTTGCCAGGAACAAAGATTACTGAACTTAACTAGCTCACAGAGACAATATTTAAACTGCTGAAATCTATGATAGGAATTGGCAACAAAGATATGCAAATATAGCTACCATAAAGAGGTCAGAAAATGTTTGAGATGAGGAACCCTAGATAACTCTTCCCTGCATGTTAGGTAATGAAATACAGTCAGAGTTGTTCTGTGATACACAGTTTATCTCTAACAAAGGAATGATTTTTATGTATTTGATATCAGTTACGAAGGACTGAATAATACATCTTGTGTATGAGCACTTTGTTACTCCTTGAAAAGTGGGAAAGGGTAGAAATAATGCCATATATAGTGCATAAAGCTGAGATTCATGCTGGGTAATGCAAATGCATAGAGCTTCCGCATACCATATTTGAGAGTGTTGAAAGGTTGTGAAAGAGTTGGAGGTCCTTTGCCAGTGTTAGTGTATCCTGAAATCTGTATATGGTCTTTTCCTTCAGTCCAGTAACTTGTGGTAGAAGAATTGAGCGTAACGGCTGAAACACAAGAGGGGTTCGGGAATGAGATTATTAGATGAACTCTCATGGCTGAGTCTGTATCAGTGTAGCTGATGGGGCAAAAGGCAAAATTTCTGTGCCCTAATTCACAGATGGAGGAAGTTGCACTGTGCAGATTTTTTTGATGGGTAAAAGATTTCTCAAAAATATTTATGTACATTTTGAATCCAGAGGTAAAAAGCATGAGCTTATGTTATGGTTTAACCCCAGCTGGCAACTAAGCACCACGCAGCCCCTCACTCACTCCCCCACGGTAGGATGGGGGAGAGAATCAGAAGGGTAAAAGAGAGAAAACTCATGGGTTGAGACAAAGACAGTTTAATAGGTAAAGCAAAAGCTGCATGCACATGCAAAGCAAAGCAAGGTCTCTATTCACTACTTCCCATCGGCAGACAGGTGTTCAGCCATCTCCAGGAAAGCAGGGCTCCATCACATGTAATGGTTACTTAGGAAGACAAATGCTATAACTCCAAATATACCACCCCTTCCTTCTTCTTCCCCCAGCTTTATATGCTGAGCATGACATCATATGGTATGGAATATCCCTTTGGCCAGTTGGGTTCAGCTGTCCCGACTGTGTCCCTTCCCAACTTCTTGTGCACTCCCAGCCTACTCGCTGGTGGGATGGTCTAAGAATCAGAAAGGGCCTTGACTCTGTATAAGCACTGCTCAGTAATAACGAAAACATCTCTATATTATCATCACTGTTTCCAGCAGAAATCCAAAATATACTAGCTACTATGAAGAAAATTAACTCTATCCCAGGCACAACCAGCCCAGCTTCTAACACATCAAGTATGTTTAGGTGGTAAGGTGCAGTAGGCCATGTATAATGTATGAGAGGGAAGTATACCTAACATCCGAAACAGTGAATATCCTCGGCTGTAACAGTTGAAATAAAGACTGGTTTTCACAGCAGTAGTAGAATGAATGTCCCTGTTAAGTCATGTGCTTGTCATTGTAGTAATCGTCAGTTATTTGCCTTGATTAATATCAGTGCTACTACTTAGCATTCAGTACAGAAAAAGGGATGTGTATTCGGCTTCATCTACTTTTAGGGCTTTCAGTTCAACCTTTCTTTTTTGATGGTGCAGTGAGTTTTCCCCTGTCCAGAATAACATAACCATCAATGCTGTAGAATACCTTTAACGTAGCAGAAATTACTTTTCAAGTTTTCCACTGAGAATTTAAGATTTTCATAGAAGTGGAAATCGTGCTGTAGCCTATAGGCTTCTCTTCCCCAAATTATCCAATAAAATTATTCTTCTTGCCTGCAAAATATGGCAGTTGAGTGTCATATCACTGTTGTATTGACTGATGGGGGTGGCGGAGGAGTTCAGTCCTGGGCGCTCCCCTTCTGGTCTCCTCTTGTGCTCTCTGATAGGTATGTGGGGTGGATTAGAGCCCCCTGAAGACAGTGCCAAACCTCCTTCTAATGCTGCATACTTAAAGCTTTTGTTACTTTTTACGGTCCTGTAAAGGCATATGCCAACACGAACTGGAGAATTCTTGTTGTTCTCCTTTGTCGGGTCTTAGGTGCTATTTGTCTTCCATAACATGTCTTCAATTTTATTTGAAAGTCAGTATGTGTGAAGTTAATGCATTGTTATTTATGGCAAGAAGACTTTCCATTGCAGACCGGAAGGAAAATGTTTATCAAAAGATATGGTGATTTTTTTGGTAAACTTAAGTGGTTTGAGCTCATAACCATGTATTTCAATGTGTAGAAGTTTAATCCCTTGCAGCTAAACATAAAAGCTATCAATTTAAGAAAATGTTTCTAAAAATGAAATTAATACGTGTCTCTCAAAATGTGTAAGAAATAGAAACTGTATTCCCTGCTAATTTAGTTTGAAAAGGAAATATCTAATTTCTTAAGTCCTACAGTAATGCTCAGTCAAGCTTGGCTGAGTTGCAATGAAATATAAAAGTATTGTGATTGAAATCTTAATACCTCAGAAATACTGAGAGCGTACATCTTCCTTTCAGTGTTACTAGAGAATTCTGTAGTAGTCTTAGAACTGTAAGCTTTAAGGAAAATATTTCTTATTAATATTTAATTTGAGACGATATCTAGAAAATTCTAGGTATTCATAGAACTATCTATCTAGAACATTAATATTCTAACCGGGAGCTGACCTTTGAGAGCACTCAATTCCCATGGAAATCTAAGTAATTCAGTACTGTATTTCAGTCCACTCCACAAGTGCAGAATGCTTCGTGATATTCAGAATTGTTACGTTAAGCGGGACCTGTCCTAGGAACTTAAAATTCAGATAATAATTTAAGTTCCGCATCAGTACTTATGCGATAGACATACAAGACTGAAACCTAGCTGCTTCCTAGAGAGCTCCTTGCCTGATTCTAGTTGTCATAAATATAGCATAAAGGGTAGAAGAGAAAGGAGAAATCCCATAGAGTAAAACAACCTCATCTTAAGCAATACCAAAGTAGGTAGAAATTGTGACTGACTAATTGTGAACACTTATACTCCAATAATAACAGCTGTACTCCTTTCAACTTGCAATACAAGACACTACTGAATGCAGAGACAGAAGTAGAAAGGCAAAAGCCCAGCTAGA
>NW_010558983.1:0-15156 GCF_000687285.1 Phaethon lepturus
CCTGTACTTGGCACTGGTGAGGACACACCTCAAATACTCTGTTCAGCTTTGGGCCCTTCACTACAAGAAGGACGTTGAGGTGCTCGAGCTTGTCCAGAGAAGGGCAACAAAGCTGGTGAGGGATCTGGAGCACAAGTCTTATGAGGAGCGGCTGAGGGAACTGGGGTTGTTTAGTCTGGAGAAGAGGAGGCTGAGGGGAGACGTCATCGCTCTCTACAACTACCTGAAAGGGAGTTGTGGTGAGGTGGATGTTTGTTGGGATCACACTGCATGGCTCGACCTTAAGGAGAAGGAGCTGTGGCATTGAGAAGCTGGTAAACAGCTGGATATCTGCACGGCTCGGCCTTGAGGAGAAGGAGCTGTGGTGAACAACTAGGAAGAAGCAAGGAATACAGGAACACCTGCAAGCAGCGAATCCTGACTGTGTGAGAGGCGCGTGGACAGCGCGTGATATTTTGTATATAGCCAATTGCAATAACGTGTGTAACAAGCTATAACCAATCATGAGTGTGTGCGCAGTGACTAAGCGAAAATTATGATTTATATTGGAGTCAGACAAGACAATAAACAGCATTGACCTGATCATATGCTCGTACGCGTCGTGTCCAAGACTTCTGCGTCAGGTGTTGGCCTCTTCTCCCAAGTAACTAGCAACAGGATGAGAGGAAATGGCCTCAAGTTGCACCAAGGGAGGTTTAGACTGGATATTAGGAAAAAATTCTTTGCTGAGAGAGTGGTCAAACATTGGAAAAGCCTGCCCAGGGAGGTGGTGGAGTCACCAGCCCTGGAGGCGTTCAAAAAACCATGTAGATGTGGCACTTCAGGACGTGGTTTAGTGGGCATTCTGGTGTTGCATTTATGGTTGGACTTGATGATCTTAAAGGTCTTTTGCAACCATAATGATTCTGTGATTCTGTAAATGTGCTTTAGGGTTGGCATGTTTCCTCCCCTTCATGAGCTTAAAATATACCTTTTGTATTCCTGTGACCTTCATTTCACTCTACTGTTGTAGAAGATACTCCCCAAAAAGATTATCTCCATCCAAATTTTCTGACACTGGTTTCTCATCTGTCATCAATGCTTGTGTCCTTTTCCTTTATATTTACAGTATGAAACTTGATTGGCTCAATTTCCATTGCATGAAATATATAAATACACCAGCAAATAAAAAGTAGTCTAACGTCAACAGAGCAACAGGAAGTAACAATATTTTTCAAATATTATAACAGCAGTGTAACAATATTTTTTAAACTGTATGAAACAAATTAAATGGAGCAGCTCACATAAACAGCATGTTTAGTTTATTTCAGTTAACCTTTTTGAAAACAGACAAATGCATTACATAAATGACATACTCAGCAGAGGTAGATTGCAGAAACACAACTATCTAGAGACCTTCAATGTTTGCAGATGTACTGGGAAAACTATTGCCAAATTTTGCCATGTTTTTGGCCGTATAAATACTTCTAAACAGACAGGGAAATATAGCCTTGTGTTAAATACTGATAACTGCTCCTATACACTGAATCATCCTCCAAAGTGGCATTAGGGTAGATGTATATTAAAAACTGTCATTGCAAAACTTCACTCCTTTATATATGCGACATAAACAATGCTGCATATACTACAGTGTGACAGTTAGAGCATAGAAGGAAGAACCTTTCTTCAGTGGTATGTGTTCTCAGCATGTAAAAACCCTATTAATAAGAAAGACTCAGTTTTTTCCGCCACCTTTTGTTCTCTCGATTTATTCTTGTTGTTCCTCCTACTTTTTAAGTCTCCTTAGACATCAGTAGAAAAAATATTACCCATGAAGATCTGAAGTGATCACAGCAATTGCACAGCAATGCCAGCTGCAAGATCTAGGTCTGGATGCCAGGCTGTTCCTCACTTTTCAAATCATTTAACTAGCAAGAAAGCACACCAAATGTAAGGCACTGCAATGTATTAATCTAGCTACTGCCATGATTTAATTGGCCCACAAAATTGCTTGAGGTGTTTGGGACTGCAATTAAAGCTGGAAAAAGAGTCTTTAGTGGTAGAGGAATTTTTTTTATTATTTTTTAAGAAACCAAATCCTCAGTTAAAACTCATGGGTCTAATTAGAGATTAATTGAAGTTACTCACTGCTGCTTAGTTGAATTACAGCTCAGTAGACATATTTTAAGTGGCAGGTATAAAATTTAGCCTTTTCTTATTCCCCCTTTTGCTTCTGCTTCCAACAATGAGAACGTCCCAAACCAGAAAATTAATTAAATTCAAATTAGAATAATTATCCATCTTTTCCTTCAGCCTCACAACTTGTAGATTCCCACTGTAATTTGGCTTAAGGAGATGAAATTCATTTTAAGAAAATAATGACCCTTGCCTGCTATTGTTACCATGCTGTGGCTTGTGATCCTGCTATTGGATATAACAGTTATATAACTGTTATATGTAACAGTTGGATATAACATTGGGAATATTCAGCTACATGTACAGAGCTAAAAATAGGGAGGTGACTGCACCAAAACAACAGGTAAATTAGCTAGTTTGGTCTACAAATCTGGGATAAAATCTTACATGAAAAACACAGATAACAATAATTCATGTAGCAGCTACGGGCAAGACACAGATGTCCATTCCATTTAGACACCCAAATAGCCAACAGATTTTTCAGAATAGCTCAGTGTGTAACAGAGCTCTGCACAAGCCATGGTTAGGAAGCACAGGGCTTGTCTGCAGGCATCTAATATTTGCTTTGCAAGACACCCATGCGTCATGGAATGTTAGGTGAAACACATTCCTGAGTAAAATTTAATAAAGGAAGAAGGAGGCTGTGACCCCAGGGGAAGCACATGCTGGAGCAGGCTCCTAGCAGGACCTGTGGCCCATGGAGAGAGGAGCCCAGGCTGGAAGCAGGTTTGCTGGCAGGATTTGTGACCCCATGAGGGACCTGTGCTGGAGCAGTCTGTTCCTAAAGGACTGCACCCCATGGCAGGGACCCAGGCTGGAACAGTTCATGAAGAACTGTAGCCTGTGGGAAGGACTCAACGTTGGAGAAGTTCATGGAGGACTGTCTCCCGTGGGAGGAACCCCACACTGGAGCAGGGGAGGAGTGTGAGGAGTCCTCCCCCTGATAAGGAAAGAAAAAAGAGTGGCAGAAGTATGTGATGAACTGACCCGATTCCCTGTCCCTCTGTGCCGCTTGGGAGGAGGAAGTAGAGAAAATTGTGAGTGAAGTTGAGTCCAAGAAGAAGGGGGGTGTGGGGGGGAAATGTTTTAAGATTTGGTTTTATTTCTGATTATCCTACTCTGATTTGATTTGTAATAAATTAATTTTTCCCCAAGTTGATTCTGTTTTGCTTGTGAGCATATGGGTGAGTGATCTCTTCCTTTCCTTATCTCAACCCACGAGCTTTTTGTTATAGTTTCTCTCCAATGTCCTGCTGAGGACAGGAGCAATAGAGCAGCTTGGTGGGCACATGGCATCCAGCCAAGATCAACACCAACAAGAAAGCAGCAGGCATGATTTCAGTACTTACATGGTTCATTTTCATTAGGTTGATGTCCCATCATATCTTTATTGTCTGGTTATTTGGGTTTAGCAGGACCAGCAGAATGTTCTTTTGTTGGTTGTGGCGGTTATTTTTGGGAGAGGTAGTTTTGTTTTAATATGACTGTTCTCCAATCATGTTGTCACAGAAACAGTGGACATAACTAGTTGACACAATTTTTTCCTCCAAACCTTCAGTGCCACTGGGATTGCAGATTGAATTTAATAAGCCAATTTAACATCTTACTTGAATCCTAATTGCAAATTTTCCTAATAATATTATCCTTTTCAGTACATTCTGAAAGATTTCAGTAGAATATTTTCCTATAGACTAGAATAGTGGTTTTCTTTGCTTAAATATATGTTAGGTGCCTTTCTCCCCTTCAATTTCAGATAAGTAAGTATTCAACCTTGTAAATTTAGATCATTTATTGACATTTTAAAAGATTTTTCAGGCTGGAAACATTTAGAGTTATTCTGTGTTTTACAGTGACAAGGCTGGATTTCCAATATTATACAGTAAGGATATATGCCTTTGCGGGTTTTTTTTCATAGAATGATAGAATGGTTTGGGTTGGAAGTGACCTTAAAGATCATCTAGTTCCAACCCCCCTGCCATGGGCAGGGACAACTTCCACTAGACCCCAGGCTGCTCAAAGCCCCATCCAACCTGGCCTTGAACACTTCCAGGGATGGGGCATCCACAGCTTCCCTGGGCAACCTGTTCCAATGCCTCATCACCCTCATAGCGAAGAATTTCTTCCTTATGTCTAATCTAGATCTACCCACTTTCAGTTAGAACTGTCACCCCTTTTTCTATCACCACAAGTCCTTGTAAAAAGTTCCTCTCCAGCTTTCCTGTAAGCACTATTTAGGTACTGGAATGCCACTATAAGGTCTCCCCAGAACCTTCTCTTCTCCAGGCTGAACAACCCCAACTCTTTCAGCCTTTTAAGGAAGAAAAGCCATTCAATCTACCAGATTCCCCACTGACTTCATAGATTCAACTTCTAAGCGGTGGATATATTCTAAATATGAACATCTCCACCTCAAAACAAAACAATTTAGTGCAGTGCGCTCCCTTGAAAAGAACAGAACAGTTTCAAGCCCACTCCATTAATATAATATACTCTGAATTAAGACATCTGTCTTAAAAAGTTTCTGGCACTAGGTGGTAACAGCTCCACAGCATTCCCAAAGATAACCACGACACTGAGATACAGCACTGCGATAATTGATGCAGACAGATCATTTGGTGCTACTGTCATAGTGTTCTTCACAATAACACAAGATTAGAAAGTAACATTCATTACAAGACCTTTTATTTTATGTTCTTATAACTCTTACAGAAACAATTTTTCCATAGTGAAAACCAGAATAAAGTATGCTGAATGCTTTTCCCTATAAAAGTAGTACATGCTGAATAAATTTGCTGTTTTAACTTGGATGCATCACTGGTGTCATTGGGAACAACATTATTCTTTCTGATTCCAATCTAAAAATCCTAGCCTGTATGCTTGGAAGTTAGCCATTTCAACTGCAAAAAATAAATAAGTATCTCAGGCAACTCTAAGAAACAACTTGAAAGAAAATAATTTAAAAGTTAAGCAAAAGGTAATAGACCAGGTTTTCACATGGTGTGCAGCAGGCTGTTGGCAGTGATGGTAAGTTGGTTTACATTAGCTGCAGATCTGATGACTTCACTTTACAGGACTCCAGTGGACATGCAGTGTAACATTTCAGACAAACATTTCAGTGCTGTCAAAGAAAGAGGCTGTTGTAGGGTACATGCCATGTAGTCTTTTCTGGAAAAGCACTTTTGTTCCACCACAATACAGCCCATGAGACTAAGAGCTGGAATGCACCAATCACAAGTGTTGCAGTAACTCACAACAATGAGGAGTTCCTCATAAAGCTGGACTGTAGATGAATTAAGAATTTAAAGAGGGACTTTCAGTCACAATCCATCTGGAAAATTCAAATAACTGTTCTCATAAATTCACCCAATTCAACAGGTTAATGTCTGTTTACTTTCTGAACTGTAACTATACTATAACTATTTTTATTTTGCATTGAATTTAATTTATGCATACTTAAATAATGCATGTATTCTATGTTCTGTCCTTTGGTGTAGCTGATACCGGAAAAGAGGAGCTCGCCAGAGTTAAGGGAGACAAGAGCAAAGAGAAAAAAATCATCTCCACATTTTCAGTTCTATGAATTTAATTACATCTTTAACATTAGCTTAATTTGTCATATACTGATATTTAGTATTAAGCTGTCAGTAATCCTTAACCTTCATTTTTAAGCCCTTTAACAGTATCATAGATGAAGAAATCAAATTTTTGCATTAACCATTATTTTAGCATGACACCCATCAAGCGTAGTCATGAGCTAGGTTGCTACAGTAACAGGCACAGTGCAGACAGGGAACAGAACACCCAGTTTCTTCTCCAGACCTTAACGTGTAAGCAAAAGGCGAGGCTGGAAGAAATGGTAGAGCACAAGGAGACAGAGGGGGACATTTTCAGTCAGGACCACACAGTACAACACAACTCAGCAGCAGTCTAATTTGTCAAGAGACAAAGGAAATTTTAAGGAGATAGTGAAGTGTTTGCACAGATGTTTACAGTGACCTCCTCCCATCTTGTGCTCACTCAAAAATCTATGAAACAAAGGCTGGGAGTCAGCTTTTGATGCCACATAGAACATTGCCTAACTCATTGTACCTAATGAGAGAGCATTCTAGGATACCAAAGGCAATTTACAGTCTTCCCACGCATAAAACCTAAGCTCCCACAAACTCTGCACTGACCTCACATACAAGAGTCTGTTTCATCCTCACTTCACTCATATCTCACTAACTACCTTGTGTAGAAAATAGATGTCTTCCTAACAGAAACACTACTTGGCTACATCCTTCCTCTTAATTTTCTGTGAGTACTATGAACACTGAATAATTCTCCTGAAAGTGAGAAAGTGGCTTCACAACAGGGGCAGGTAAGGTCTGTTTTGTCAATGACCCACAGACTATAAAAAGGAGCCTCTAAGTCCTCTATCAGTACTATGCAGTAATGCTCCAGTTGGTTGTATAAATGATTCTACAAAAAGTAGTTCCTATAGTCACTCACTACATGTTTGTTTAAGCATACTATAAACCTTAGTATTTTTTCCTCTTTAAAAGAAAAGTTGGTTGGTAACTCAAATTAATGTGTTATTTACTCTCTAGCCTTTCCTGAATGGCTACACGTAAAGTGTGTGTGTGTGTGTGTATACACATATAGAGGGACTACAGTTTAGAGTTTAAAAACTGTTAAAAACTTTAAAAAACTATTAAAAGATTTGGTTAAATTTGTCCTACAAAAATGCAACTTTCCTATTTGTTGTGCAGTATACTACATGGAATTTTCTAATAATATGGAAAGCAGCAAACAGGTCTCAAATCAGCTTATCATTCAAAGTCTAAACCAATTTCTGACATTTTCTTGTGAATTTGTTTTTTGTGAAGTTTGTGTATTTTTTTCTACCCATGATATTTTTCTCAAAACTGCAAGTTATTTGTTGTAATAAATATTAAGTCACATGGAACCACTACACTGTGAGCATGTAAAATTTTGTTTCACTAATACTACCAGTATTTAAATTTATTTAAAAGGTCCTTTTGTAACTTTTTATGAAAATTATGTTATATAGACTTTTCCAATTGCAGCAGGAGTTATGAATTGGCTAACCAGAGCCTGCAATGATAAAGTGCTATCCTGAACAAAAGAAATAATGGCCTTGTATTCCTGTAGCATTACATGATCTGGTAAGAGAGATGTGTGAAATCATTCTGAGGGTATCTACTGTGCAGTCAAAACAAATCACAGAGGAGTTTGTAGAGAAATTCAGGTTGCTTTTAAACTAACCAGTTCAGATACTAAGAGCTCTCTGTTCTGCAGAAAAAAAAAGTCTAATTTAACCTACTTTTGGCCAGGTTTTTGCAGTCTGTGGTAAATTCAATGCTGCTGCGTTGAGAATCAGAATGCCTGCTCTTGGTGTATCACAACCATAGTCACTGATTTGACTTTGGGTGCTGTTTCTTGGTCTTTCCCTGCTTTTCTGTGTTGAATTACTTGAGAACAGAGCCTTGAAAAGCTTATTTAATTTACAAAATAATGTATGGATCTCTACTATTGCAGATAATTAATTCAAGTCAATATGACAACGAATATTTAAGATGCACAATGTGTTGTGTTAAAGTAAGCAACAGACTATCATCTGGAGTTAGGCAGGTGCCTGACTAACCGATGCATGCTTCAATGTGATTTTTTTGGAAAAAATGCTTTGAGGATCAGTTGATCATATTATTCACATTTAAATCTAGGAAATGGAAAAAACAGATTAAAAAGGTCATTTAACAGATCTTCCATGTTAAAATTAAATTAAAAAACTCTTCACAGACAGCCTGTTTGTTTGAACAACCTAATTGTTTTTTATAGAATCTGGGATCAGTCTTTGCAGAACAAACTGACAAAATCCCTCAGGAACTGATGCAGACAGAAGCTGATTTCCAAATAAGTATTTTTTAAAATACGCATCTCTCTTCAGGGTTTCCCCAGCTACTCCATCTGGTACGATAAAAAAGATTTGTAAAGGTAGGATTACATGGAATTAATGTTGATACTGTATCTGACATTCTATCAGTAGAGTGTGACATTTTGCTACTTTTTAATTTCCTAGCCTAGCATATAATTTTTCTTTTTTTTCCCCCAACTTGTAACAACCTCTATCTTGTTTCATACAACAGCCCCAGAATCAGTCCTGCTGAGAACACTTTGTGGTAAAAGAGGTGACAAGTTGAACCCACAGAAAGAGAAAAGAGGCAGGAAACAGTGGCTCTAACTGCAAGTTGCCCCAACCACAAAAAAAAATTTTTTCTATCCTGTTCTCATAAATCCTTGAGATGCCACCAATTTCTCAGTAAATGGAGCAAGTAATTTTGAAAAAGAAGGAAAATCTTCCCTTTATTCTAAAGATTACTTTCTGGTCTATGCAAACCAGTGGAAAATCAACACCTACCACTTGAAGGAAGCTGTGGTGCTTAGGCTCTGCATATTTGCAAATGACAGGATTATTTTAGTGTTTATTTCAATGACCAAATCAATGGTTAATAACAGAAAATCACATGACATTCAATAAGGTTTTGGGCCATGATATGAAACATTTTAAAGCAATGTAGCCTTTTCCTTCAAAACAGTTATGTTGGCAAAGATGAATGGCTCAAACTCTGTTTTGAAACAAATCTACAGTTAAGCTCCAAGGAAATCTCTGAATATAAATCAGGGCAGACTTGGATCCACTTAAGTGCATTTTGATGAGAACTCCAGAGTAAATATACAGTGATGCTGCTAACAGGAGTGACACCTTGTGTGGTCATAACTGGAAGCATAGGTGCATACTCAGACTTGAGAAATTGTTTCTTCTCAAAGGCACAAGAGTCAACAGAAAGGTTATATACAATATTTATGATGGGATCGCACAGACCTTTCACATATCTCCGCAGAAGTAATGTAGAGCCTTACTGAAGAACAGGTTTAGGATGAACAGATTATATGTTGATTTATTTATGCCTAAATAAATTCCTTTTATTTATTCCTAAACTAGGATCACAGCACTTCTGGTAAACTCTCATCAATATGTCCTTTGAGGACAGAACTAAGGAACCCAGATATCCACAGGTAAGCACTTGTTTTAGAAGCAAGCAGATGCTTAAAATCAAATCATGCTGGTTTGGGAAAAGCACTTCTGAAAATCTGAAAAAATCTGTGTGTAAGTGCTGAAAACTCTTATTGATATGATTCAGTGATAAACTGAGTCAAAAACATGACAAAAATAATTAAAACTGTGTCAAGACCTTGGGATTATGAACTCACCCTCTGAGAAAAGCAATAGATAGCCAAATTTTGCTATTTTACTTGTAAAACTTTCTGAAGAGGTTTATTAAGTTTACTTACTTCATAGACTCAGAAGGGAAAGCTTCATTACATTTGCTATCATACCACTGCAGTCACTGTAATATAAGCCTGTATTTTCCTATAGTATGATTAAATACAATATTTAAGACTTAAATGAATCCATTAATATGACAAATGCAAAAATGACAGCTCTCTTTTTTTGATAAAAAACATTATCAAACAAAATCTAGTGTATAATAACACATCAGAAATACTTGTTTCATGTTACAACATTAGAAGCTAAGTCAGTGAGAAAAAATATTATGTTATCCATGTTATCAAGGTGATGGAATGACAGTAAATGAAATGCCAATTACATATTTATGCAGCACATATCTCAGAAGTTTCTCTTCCCTAGAAAAACTTCAGCTACTCTGAGGAGTAAGTGTAATTAAGGATTTCTTTCGCAAACCTACTACATGCAGTTTATTCTACATGTGTTTTTATAGCTGTATTCCTTGAGGAAAATATTGGATGGAAAGTATGTAATGACTGGATATAAAGAATGGATTGTCACCTAATGGCTTTGACACCTAAACATAATTATGCTAATTTTCCACAGGTTAAACATTCACAGCCTACTTTACAAGCTTAGATGCAATAATGTAGATCCATTGTTAATGTAGATTTGACTCCTCTTGTCCTGAATTACAATTCTTATTATCTTTACTCAGATACTTCCTAATCATAATTTGTAAATCAAAGGCCCAAACAGTCTGCAAGTTCTCTTTCTATCCCAGCAGGACTTCTAACCATGCTGAGCAACTCAGCACACATATGCCCTTGAGTACGATAAACCAGTGCTACTCACAGTGCCCCAGGAAAAAACAAATTCGATAGTTATGCAGCAAGCTGGTTCTAAAGATAGCGTATTTTAGATAATACGTCAAGAACTTTCTGCCATCCAGTCCCACTCACTGTGAATCAAGAGTCAGGCAAAAATTAAGGAAGTTGTATATTCCAGATCTAATTCCATTGCTTAAAAAGCTGTACACCTAATCACATCATCTTTCTCAGACTCTCTCAAATAGAAAATAAAATGCATTTATCTTAACTGATCTTTCTAATGTAAGAGGTCATCAGTAATCATGTACTGGAGTATGAAAACAATTAGAATACTTTCATATACTCAACACGAACACTATTTCTAACAACAATAAAACCTGTTAAAAGTGCATATTAGATCTAGCACAAAGTTTTTATCGCTGTCAATACAATTGCAGGGTCTTTAGTCGAAGACTACGAATTCATTTGCAGCAGTATGCCTTTCCTTCCTGATATTGTATTAAGACAGTCCTTAGGAAAACCACACTTCCAAAAAACCAAACAAAAAAAAAACAGAGAAGGAAGAATTAACTTGTAACAGGAAGTTCAATGCAGAGGGCTTATTCAGAGGTAGGTTTACTCCAAGTTACAGTCTTGTGCTTCAGAATCAAAGCTTTCATTAATTTAAAATAAAGTCAGTCTCTAGGCTTACAGGTGTATACAAAAACTCTCAGAACACTGAACTAACCAGAAGCAGTACTTTACAATAAGGCATAAATAACATTTTTTTTATTTAAACTTTTATACCTTTGTTTTAAACTTAAATCAATTCATCTGGAAAAACAAGCAGACTCAATATTTTTAAAAGAGAGATGACAGACATATAGGTACCTTAAAGTTTAATAAATTTCCTTCTCTCCTTCCCACCCTTGTTCTAAGTTGCTGCAAATGACGTGAAATAATTGTTTTGACACTTATTTTCCCCTAGACCAGATGTGTTGATCTCCCTTAGGTTCTTTAATCAGAGTGATGGCAGATTTTAAACTTCCTGTACCCACTGTAGCAGCTGTACAAACGCTTAATTAACATAAGAATGGTGGTAAGTATGTGCTATTAAAATGAAGAGGGGGGCAGTGTTCTTATGTAGCCTTTATAATTAATTAAATTTTATGCTATGAGTAAGAGCTAAATTGGGAGTGAATAAATGCATTTCAAACCTGCCCTTGGCATCCATTGTATGCTTATTCTCTTTCAGGTGAACCAAATTTTTAGCTTGAGAATTTTTGCATCTATCCAGTGCCAAAGCAAGGGAGTGGTATAACATGTATTTGAGAAGGATTTAGCAAGAAAAAGGAAATTTTCTGGCAAAAAAATCCATATCCTTACAATGCTTCTTATTCCAGTTTTCATTTGCATAAAACTCAGGCTATGGCATGTAGCATCTGTTAACTCTGCTACAGTTATGTCAACATGGTGATTTTTTTTTCTTTCAGAAGGATTATAAGTTACTTTTCTCTTTGAGGTGATGCAGTTTTCAGACAACTTAAAACTCAGCTGCCTTCCTCAGGTTTCTCTTGATACTTCCCTTCACTACAGATTCCATTACTGAGAATTTATTGAGTCACTCTCAGTAAATGGTGAGTACAGGATTTTTTTTTTATGAAGAGGGGAACTAAGACAGTTGATCTTTTGCATATTAAAGAAATTATTTGATGTCAAATTAAGAATAAAAGTGTACTTTGCCAATCATAGAAATCATCACAAGATTTCTCCTGTGTCTGCTGCTCGCTAGGTTTACAGACATTGTCCTCACTCCTCTAAAATACTAAGACGTAAAATTGAACTGGAAAACTGGCATCTCATCAGTTTCTTTTTCATATACAAACATGCATGCATAAAGCATTTGCTGTATGCATATATGTATATATCTCCATGTATATATTCTTATATAGAGATATATGAATATAGATATGTACATACATATGTATGTATGTATAAATAAGTGCTCCTTTCCTGCACCAGCTGTCACCTCTGAAGCATATGCCTGGCTAGGAAAGCAGAAAAATGCTTTTGGAAACAGATACATCTATTTCCATAGTGTGTTGGCAGGAAGTGGTAGTAAGGATTAAGAAATTGGTTCTATGCTTGCTAAGAGCCAACTGGCTGGGAGGATGCTTTGGGGCATTGAGGATACATTGGTAGTTCCTGAAATGAAGAGAAAAAATGAATTTGTATGCAGTTATCTGAAGTCTCTGTCTATTCCATGCTCATCACTCAGCTACCTAGGCTTGCTCTTTGCAAGGATGCTGCAAATCATGTCTGAAGGCTCTGAGACAAAATCTGACAGGCCTTTACACTACCTCTCTGACACATGTACTGCAGCATTCAGGCTCTTTGCAACTTCTTAAAATTCAGAAGGTCAAATTTTGCTCTCGGATATTGCACATAATTCTCATTGACCTGATTTTAATCTTACCATGGTTCAACTTGCACAAAACACGAGAAACGTGGAGTAGCTTCCATGCTATACATACCATATATCTGGACCATATCAAGTGCTACAAATAACCCAGGGATGGAGGAGTGGAATTTTTTAAAGGAACAGAGGAAAGACAGAATTATCTGCCTCTGTCTCCAGTCTGGAAGCACACCTCTCCACTCCTGCTATTAATTAAAAGTAATAACTGGTCAATATAAGCACCAAGTGGATCAGCTGCCTGCAGACAGCTCTACCAGCACATGTCAAGAGCTTGCTTCTCCAAAGAGTGGTATGGAAGCCCTGTTCACATCTTGACTACGTCCCAAAATCCAGGATAACCATAAGAACCTGTAGCAAACAGCCCTATTCCTACTGTGGATAGCCTGAGATCAATCCGGATTCACCTCTGTGGATGGCTAGGACTTTGAATCATTCTAGGCAATTTGGGTTTGACCTTCATTACACAGCTTTGCCCAAAAATATATGGGAATGTTCAAGGTAGCACAACATGTCAAGAGCCTGGCAGGTAAGTGGCATTATGAGGACTGCCTTACTTTAGCCACAGGTGCATCAGTTGGATTATCCAATGCCACTATGCTTCTGCAGGCAAGCAATAATATGAACAAGTGGCAAAATTTGGCATCAAACCTCACCATGTGGGAATTCCTGCTCACCACACTTCACCAGCCCTGAAGTTCAGTTACACTGTCTTCAAATTTGCAGTGCTGTAATTGAAAGCAGCATCAGGCACTGTCAAAACTGATCCTTGTTGGCAGTGATCAGAATTAATGCATGAACCATTATTGTTTGAACTAAACAGACATATCTATACCTGAGAACTGAAACGATTTCAGATGTACAACAGAGTGGGCAAACGGGGAGGGCAGGCAACTAGTGAGTGCATTATACATATGTATTCATTTATCAGAGCTTTCAAATGTCATAACAAAATAGAAGACATTGACATCTTCCCAAGACCATATAGAAAGTTCTTAGTCTCCAGTTACTGCAGAGTTAAGCTAAAAATGGGGAGAGCAGTGAACTCTAGCTAACATTTTTTTCCTTTTAAATTAATTTTCAACTGCTCCTGAAAGAGGACAGGCATCAGTTTTCAGAGTTGGCAGTGCTTTATTTATTTTATTTTTGTTTAATTCACAGAAAATATACATAGGCAGAAACTCGAGAGTTACCATGGCCTTTTTGCTGCAGGTAGAAAAAATGTCCCTGCATCCATCACCAGTTAAAATTGACACTTTTCTGGTGAGAAAATTTGGTGATAGCTTGAAAAGAAATTACAACTTAAAATTTCCTGCACAGTGAGCAGTGGTCTGAAGAGAAAGAACATGTTCAAGAAATCAGAAACATGTAGAGATCAAACAAAATCTCCAGCTAAATCTACCTTTGAGAGAAACTGATAGGATGAAACAGGGTTATGTACTTCCTCTGGTCTACACTGACAACAGAGGAATTCCTTCATTCCACCCTTCCTCCTTTCCCCTTCCCTCTCTCTTTTTTTCTGCTCCATCGGAGTATATTGTACATGAAAACTGGAAAAACTTGATCCCATGTTCCAGATCTAATATCTACTCAGATAAGGATAGGAAAATATGAATCAAAACTTTGCAGCTCAGAAATCATCTCCTATGAAATGTTACATAAGCCGAAGGCCATAGGTTGAGATTTGCATTAATCTCCATGGAAAGATGACACCAAAGTGGAAAGGTATTCTGCTATAGACACCCTCTCCTAAGCTGTAATTCTGACTGCTTCTTCCTTGAAACTTACAGGTAATTATTTACCACATCCACAATATAGTCTTATGCCATTCCTCTGGTCATTCAGGTGAATGAAAAGTAGAGCTCAGATTGTAACTGAATCTACAGTAAAGCAAAAAAAGATTGAAGATTTTCACAAGGTTAAGAAGGAAAAAGCAGATTCCATATGATGAGCATATGGGAAGCTGTTTCAAGGTCTTTTTTTTTTAATTTTATTTTGTGGGATGGGGTGGGGAGTTGTTGGGTTTAGAGTCTTTGGGGGTTTGTTAATGTTTCTATTTAACAGCTCCTTAATACCACAATATGGAAAAAAACCCTAGAAATTAAGGACCAGAATCTAGAAACTTTCTGTGCTCCACTGAAGTGCTCAAGTCACACATACTTCTTGAACAAATGAATTCAGAAACACCTTCTGAACCACAGGGGTGTCTCCTAAAAGGCAACACGAAAGTTTAATCCAAGATGGTTGCTGTACAAGACATAGATGGCTATTCTACTTTTCTGAGAATGCTCTAATCACCCAGCTGTAGGGAAGTAACACAACTCTCTGCTCTTCTGCTGGCCATTCTTGAAAGAAACAGGTTTACTCTTCACTGGGTGAGGAAC
>NW_010558984.1:0-353 GCF_000687285.1 Phaethon lepturus
GGGGGCTGGCAAATGGGACAGCAGGAGTGGGGCACCAGGGCTGAGCCCCCCACAACATGGAGGGCCACATCCCCCTCATCAAACAGGGCTCCGAGAGGCTGAGTCCCTGCAGACCCCAATATCTCCAGGGAAGGACAGCAGCGGAGAGAGGGGACAAAGGCCATTCCTGAACATTTGAGGCCAACCCGGACCATCGATCAGCCCCTAAACCCACTATCAAACAGGGCTCCGAGAGGCTGAGTCCCTGCAGACCCCAATATCTCCAGGGAAGGACAGCAGCGGAGAGAGGGGACAAAGGCCATTCCTGAACATTTGAGGCCAACCCGGACCATCGATCAGCCCCTAAACCCACT
>NW_010558985.1:0-227 GCF_000687285.1 Phaethon lepturus
GGGCTATTTCCCAGGGAACAAACATCCTCCTGATGCAAATCTCCCTCCTCACGTGGCACCAACACCTCTCTCCTCCCCTACCCCCGGCGAGGGGCCAGCAGAAGTGACCCCCAGCCCGTGGGAGCAGTGTTTCTGCGGCGTGGGGCAGCACGAGGGCCTGAGCTTGCAGCCAGCCCCAGGCTTGTCAGTCCTGGGTCCATGCCCAGAAACAAGCCGGTTTGTTTGAG
>NW_010558985.1:308-1226 GCF_000687285.1 Phaethon lepturus
CCCTCGCCCTCGCCCTCCTCCCCTGCCTTGCCGCCGGCCTTAGGGACCGACCAGCCCTAGTTCAAGGCACAAAGTCACGCCAGGGAAAAGCGACCTGATTTCTCCGAGCCGGTCGAATGTGCAGCGAGGTTTCCGCTCCAGATTACAGGAGGAAGGAAGTTTGCTCGGAAGGGGATGGGGATAAGGTGGGGGAGAAGGGAGGGAAGCGCATTCCTGACTAAAACTGATGAGGAACAATGTTGATATATTCATTTGTAAACTAAAGCTGGCCTGAGCGCCAAACACCTTGTCCCCATCAAACTGAAGGATATGCAAGGAGTACACAAGGCGAGGAGAGGAACCGGCCTGATATCCGATGCAGCGTGTGATTTCTCAGGGCTGAGAGATGCCGCTCGTTCCAGTCTCATTCGGGCTGGCGTGACAAAACGGAGCCAGAACTCTTCCCCAGCGCTGTTTTGTCACAGGGTCCCCCCGCGATCGCACCGTGCTGTGCAGGGCAGGAGCTGAGCGCAGGTGAAGTGGCCTGGGGGCCGGAGCGGGTGGGCAGCCCCCCCAGAGCCTGCGTCCCGGCGAGAGCGCTGCAGGACCTGCCCTTCCAACACAGGATCAAATGGCTCCATAAAACCACGGAGGGCTCATTACTGCCCTAATAAATGTTAAACATTAGTTTGGCACAGACAATGGGATTTTTTAATTTTTTTTTTTCTAAAGTAGCCAGATAGGGAAACAATATTGTAGGCTGATTAAAAAGCTGGTTTAATTCCCTTTGATCTGTATCCACCATTCAAAACTGGACAATTTATTACTTCCTGGATGCTGCTCAAGGCCGGTCCGACGTGCAGTTTGATGTTGACCGTCTATGACTGGCGATGTCCTTGCTGCACTGATCCCAGCTCGGCATCACCTCCTGCGGGCGGG
>NW_010558985.1:1257-1581 GCF_000687285.1 Phaethon lepturus
CAGCTGCTGCCCCCACCCTCAGGAGCTGGATGAGACCCTCTGGGGTTGCCATGCCCTCACGTACAGATGACCTGTCGAAGCCCTGGGTTGGTCTTCTCCTAAAACAAGTCCCAGCGTGGTGAGCCTGCCCCAGCGCAGCTGACTGCCAGCAGCCCAGGCTGTAAGCACAAGAGCTCGCCCCCAAATTGATGGAGACGGGAGGGAGATGAAGTCCTAGAGGTGGCCAGGAGGTGACCCTGCTGTCCCCAGGGATCAGAGGGAAGGGCCCTTCCAGGCAGCTCTCCCGAGGGTGAGGGACAGGGTCAGCGTGCCCCGCCGTCCCCC
>NW_010558985.1:1619-1890 GCF_000687285.1 Phaethon lepturus
GCCCCGCCGTCCCCCCTGCCAGCTCCCCTCCGCGGTGAAAGCGGTGGCAGACAGACGTGAAACCACAGCTCCGAAAAACCCAGCGAGCAAAGCCCAGAAACGCCCGCGGGCTGGCTGGAACTGTTGTTTGGGAGTCTTGGGGCTGCAGCTCCCTCCTGGGGCCGGGATGACTCAGGTGTTGGTGTGGCTCAGAAGCTTCCCCAGACGGGGTCTGGAGAGGTTCGTCTCATCGCGCGATGAAGCATCGCTCACCGCGGGGGCCGGCAGCAGG
>NW_010558986.1:0-1447 GCF_000687285.1 Phaethon lepturus
ACCGTCGGCCCCCCGGCGCGGGGGTCCCTGGGGACACGGAGCTCTGCTCTCAGTTGCTCATTCTCTGGGCACCTGCAGGCTCGCTGGCATCCCCCATGGCGTGTCCCCTGGAGCAGGCGCTGGCCGTGATGGTCACCACCTTCCACAAGTACTCGGGGAAGGAGGGGGACAAGTACAAGCTCAGCAAGGCAGAGCTCAAGGAGCTGCTGAACAAGGAGCTGCCCGTCTTTGGGAGCGTAAGTGGCCACGGGGGCACATCCCTCTGATCCCTCGGAGACGCCCAGGCGCGGGCGGGAGGTGGTGTAAGGGGCGAGAGCAAACCAGCCCCGGGTCTTTCCGCGTAGCACGGTGCCAGCCGGCGTGAGCCGAGGTGGTCTCTGAATTTCCCCGCGGCACGCGTGATGGATGCAGCCCACGCGTGACATGCTGAGACCTCGTGCTCCCGGGCAAGCCCTGGGGAGAAGGAGGGACGAGGCCAAGAGGACTCGGGCTGGCGCATGCTCAGACCGAAAGGAAACTTGGCTTTCTTACACCCGCAGAAATATTTTTGTTTGGCAAAGAAAATCGTACTCCGATTTCAGTTTTGTAATCTTTTTTTTAACCCCCACTTCCCCTTCTGGCTTGTGGTTTAAACTGGGAGGAGGGAGGAGAATTTTTTAGCCCAACTTTGTCACGTCAGAGGCGTGACCACAGGTAAGCCACCCGCCTTCCTAAAGGCCACCTCCTTCCCACGGCAAAGAGAAAACCCTCCTTCAAGGCGACGGGAGGGAAGCCCAGGCTTTTTACATCCTTCCTTGCAAGCAGCGGGGCTGGATGGAGAAGCACCTCGCTCAGCCGTGCGCCCCAAAAACCGCTTACCCCCGCCGTGCTCTACCCCCTCGCAGAAACAAATGGACGAGGCGGAATTCAAGAGGCTCGTGAGCGACCTGGACCACAACAAGGACAGCGAGGTGGACTTCAAGGAGTACGCCTGCTTCCTGGCCTGCATCACCATGGGCTTCAACGAGTTCTTCAAGGACGGTCCCACCAAGCAGCCCCGCAAGAAGTGACCCCCCCCCTCCCCCAGCATTGCCCTGGGGCTTTCAATAAAAGCTTTTCCGAAGCCTCGGTGTGCACCAGCGGGGTTCCGTGCGCCGCGGGTCAGCGGCGTGACTCACGCCTTCCTGCGGCTCTGCGGGATTTTCCACAGCGCGACTCGGCCCCGGGAGGCGTTCTGTGGAAAAGCAAAGCGGCTCAGCGCCGCGACGGACTCCCCGAGCCGTCCTTGCTGGCCTGGGGAAGAGGCTCGGCACACGTTTAGCTCAAAACACGGGAGCTTCCCTGAGCCCAGCTCAGCTCTTCGGTCGGCGCAGGCTGCCCTGAGCAATGCACTGGGCTCGGGGAGAGAAAGCCGCTCGGGAGGAACCGGCCAGGAATACGCAAGGTCCGCACAGTGCGCAAAAGCCAG
>NW_010558987.1:0-9995 GCF_000687285.1 Phaethon lepturus
GCACCGGTCTGTTTCACCCCGTGTGATTAGCGCTAGACTGACTGTCCAGAGGGAAGCCAGCGCCACTTCGCTCATTTAGTCACATACGGTATTAGATCTTTGAAATATGCCTTACGTACAGCCTGCATTACCTTTTACAGACACATACAAAAACATGGTCAACATTTGCAGTAAAATTATCATAGAAATGCCATCTGAAACCTTATTTCCTTTTACAATGTGCATTTCGCAAATATTGTATTAAAATTATGTTTTACAGGGCAGAAATAGAAAACAAATACTCCTAGTAATTTAAACAGGCATTTGCATAACATGACTAAAAACACGTTAGAAAGAGAGTTCTGCAGCTGGAAGAGCGAGGTGGAAATACAGATACGGAGATTTTAACACTGATTGTAAAAATGCCTTTTAGCTGTCATAATTAGTGAATTAAAGTGTACTTTCATCAAAACCATTCTAACTAAGATTACTGTTATTGTTCTTACGTACTGCTTCCTGCTTGTTAAATGGCATAATGTCAGCAACAGGTAAATCACAGACCTCCAGAAAATCTCTTCGCTGAGGCATCACCCAAAAATATTACCTTATTCAAGCCTTCGCCTTGCAAAAACCACTTCCTAAAATGACGGATTGTTATTTACAAAGCTACACTGTTGCTCAAAGTGTTTTAAGATTAATTACGCCTTGTGTTTAGAAATTGGATTAACCGGTGAGGCTGGGGAGTTGGGCGCAGGGCGATGCCCAACCCAAGGTCTCTGGGCACCCAAGAGCGCTGCGGGTGGGTGCTGGCCAGGAGGCTGCTCCCGGCACGCGGGGGGACACGGAGGAAGTCGTCATTCATGACTGGGGTGAAGTCATAAGTAGTTCGGGAAAGATTTGCTACAAGAATAACAGAGGAAATTGCGGCAGATGCACGGGGGCTGCAAGGGCAACCGGGAGCAAGTCCCACTGGCGGAGGGAAGGAAGAAGCCATGGTCACCCCCCGGGAGCTGAAATAAGATTACCAATGTCCTTCAGAGAAGCCGCATCAGTTCCCAACTTAGACAAGATGGGATTAGGTATTTTAAGCCTTCGGGCACAAAAGCCTTATACGGAGGACTTCCCTGATAGTCTATAGGAACTGGCAGTCTCATTTAAAAAAATTGTGCTATTCTCTACAACACGGAGATTCTTAAATATTTAAAAGCCTTCTCCATTGGTTGTTCATCAGATTGATTATGATGCATATTTCAGCAGTTTTTTCTAAAATGCTCATCAGAGGATCCAGAAACGAGGTGTTCTGTGCACTCTACATTGATTCACACTATTTCATTTTAATTCCAAAATACCGAATTCGGAAAAATGCCAAGAAAACAAAGCAGGAAATGTTTGTGTTTTGCTGTGTGTTGCATATGCTCTATGGTAACCAAGAACACAAAAGAAATAGATGATGCTGCATTCCTCAGCCTACCGCTCACTAGCTAGCAAGCAGAGGAATAAAAACCAGTAGCACTGTAACTTCCCTCAGAATACCTGCATGTATTTTCTTCTAACTTGATAAATAAAAAAACCTCCAAGTTTCACATGCTACTTGCCTTGTTTGAGCTCTCCCATTCAAATGAAATTTAAGTATAATTTAATCTCCAAAAAATAAAGCCGTGCGTATCTCCTGATAACTGGCCTCAAACTAGACCACAAAGTTTTATAAACCTTTGTGAAGGTCGTGGGTTAAAAAGGTCAGTTGCCTTTGCCTCTACCTTTGTGAGAAAACTTCAGATTCAGGCAGTTTTCTTTAGTTTGTACCTTCCAGGATTGGTCAAATGTCTCTTATCACCATACAAATCTGACATTCATGTCACCTTCGAGGCACTTGTTTCCTCCTATGTCATTTTCCCTTCTAAACTACCTTCACAAAACATGGTACCAATAATTGGGTGAGTTTATTAGTGATATCTTGGTAGTTAAGAGGAAAAAAAAAAGTATTCTTGACACTGTACATTCTCAAATACAGTGTCATCAAAACCGAGCATTATCCCTCAATCCAAAAACTGGCTTTAGGATATGGAGATCTATTTAGCTGGAATGTGACTCATTACAAAAGTCAATGTAGTTTCTTCCCTGGGGCTTTCTTATCCTTCCTCCCACCCAAAGTAAACCCTTATGCAGGAAAAGCCTTCTAGGGATTTTCCACCCCATCCCTCCATGTTTGAAAACAGATATTAATGCACCACAACGATTCTAATTTTGTTTTTATTCTAACTGAAAACTATGGAACAAAATCAGGCTTATTTAATTCCATTAGTTTTAAAGGTGGATAGACAATAGTAGCTTTCTTGTGTCATCAACAGTCTTGAGGCTAACCAAGAATTCTTACGTTTGAGGTTACACTACAAAAAAGTTAAAGGTGATTTCTGTTCAGTGAAACCATTGCAGTTCTATCAATGATGAAAGCTACTATGTGAACAGTGACTCTTTTTTTCCACTCAGCCCATTATCTAAAATGGTTAGAAGGGCCTGTGCTATTAGTCGACTCCACTGATGCTTTGGGAATAAAGATTCTTCTAGCAAAGCTATGAAAGGTGATCATAGGTGTTAATATGCACTACTAAAAAAAAAAAACAAACCAAAAAAACATATGGAAAGAGCTAATTCTCAGCCAAAGAAGAATAATTGCAATGGAAAACCAAAGGTGAGCATCCTAGACAAGTTGTTTTCTTGCCTCTCCAGTGCATTTTAAGGATGTATAAAGGGTATTCTACAGAAGAAAAACTTCAGAAACAAAAAGGGCCTCAAAAATAGGCCCAGGAAGACAAAATTAGCTTTCCAGTAGTGTATGTCAGTTTTATGCCCCACACCTAAGCAGTTCGAGTGAACTTGCACTCAGGTGTTATTAGATATTTGTGCCATGGCATTTATATTTATATGCAAGGGACACGTGCACACTAGCAGAAGCACCAGGTCCAGAGGGCACCATTATATTCCTGTTTATTTCCCCAGTTACAGCTGGCTACAAATGCATGCGATTGATCGTTATTTGTCTCCCATTGCAGACATTCAGCCCTGGAATTTTTATCTTTCATTTGTAATTTTTCTATTTTAATACTCTCTGTCACTGAGAGTGCTGCCAGTCTGATTATTCCTAGCTATTCCCTCACTTGAAACAGCTTCCGTCCCAACCTGTTTGGTTCAAAACGTTAGTGACCAAATTTCACCCAGAAAATGGATTTCACTGCAAAATGGAAAGACCAACTATAGCAAAGAATTCAGAAGCCCCGGAAGTCTATCACCAAGCAACGATCCTTCGCTGTTTGCCTCTCCCAGCCCACGAGAAATTCAGTGGGCAAAGTCAAGACAGAGACCCCGCTCGTCTCTCCTTTGTGTTTGCAACACTGATCGCAGCTCAGAATTGATAAACCATTATTGATGTTCAAGATCAATGAGATTAAGCATGTGCTTAACTTTAATCACATAAGTTAGTCCATTTCTGAATCCAGGCAGCATTATTCATCACTGGGCAGAACTGAGCTCTTTCTGGATAATTAACACTTCATTTGCTTTGCCATGGTCAGTGGTTCTCACATATGGTATGAAGAATTATATATATTACAAGCTAAGTTCAGAATCTAGAGTCAAGTATATTCTTGTCTGGCAAAGTTTATCGTGTCAGGGAACAGTCTAAAATTATTGGCATTGTTCAGTCTTTGCTTTGCTATAGTGACAAGATGCAAGTCTACAAAGAGTCAAGTAGGAGAATGAAATCTGGTCCGAGGACCTGCATGAATTAATATTTGTGTAATTAACTAAGCTGTATGAATTCCACTGTTGGATTCAGTTTTCCATCCCCATTAATATTCTTTTATACTTTCTGTATAACAGTCTTGAATTGAACACTGAATAGTTTTTCTTCCTCTCACAAAAAATATTATAGTTAAAGCTGTTGTGTTCCTAGAATTTAAATCAGGTAGAAATACTCTTGTGCAAAAGATCTGATCATTTTATGAGAGGGTGGGTTTTTTTTAAATCATAAAGTTAAGCATATTTGACACACTAGGAGAATTTAATCTAGATTTCTAATTATTCAAATACAGACCAAATGCTGCTTTAATATTTAGTATATCTTCATTAATTATCAGTGTTGAGGAATGCATTTTAAGAAGTTCAGGAAGTTTTGAAGGCACTTTTTTAGCGATACAAGGAATCTCTCAAGTTTTTAACAACATAGCCATGATTAAATAAACATTTCATTTTATGCTTTAATTTTAACTCAGCTGAGTCAACAAAACAGAGTAGTAAAGAAGTCTTCATGGATAAAATTATCCAAGCAGCAGCAAATACAACTGAAGAAAATACAAAACTTGCAAATACTTTTGTTTCATTCTAATTGTTTAGAAATCGGTGCTACGGGACATAAATATCTGAATTGATTTTCAATGCTAGACACCACAAGTCTGAAACGGAGAAGGGTATCTTTTTAATTGACAAACTTCATTAAAAGTCTGCATGCATTTTGATCTCACTGAAGCTAATTTGAATGTTCTGACTGACCCATTTGTGTATTACTCATGGAAACGGGACTGCGTGATCATTTCAAGAGTTGTGTTTGACCTGTGGATTAAAATAAGAGAAATAAGTTGCCATTCACAAGAATGGCCACACTGGTACGAGCACCATCACTAACCATGCTGTGAGTACCATGTTAGTACCATGCAGCTTTGGATGTTTAAAGGAAATGATCAGCGAGCAGACCACACCCTGGAAGTGTTTGCACACATTAAAATATGATCTTATTCCTGAAACAGAGCTTGGAGCTCTCAACTCTCTGGCCACAAAAATACCTTCTTTATTAGAAATAAATTAATAAAAAGTTGACTTTGCATTACTGATGTTGCCAGGAAGCTCTTACAAAACACAAGCATCAAAGAACAAAAAACCTAGCCTTCAATAGTGCATAAATTGTTTGGGAGCGAAGCCTTAGTCTGGAGTCAATCACGGCTTTAATGGCTCACATTTGCACTGATTTGCAGTTGAGAAATAGGAGACTTCACTGAGCACATTGCACAAGAAGCTGATCTCCAGCCTGGCGATGTTCATGGAGCCAATGAAATGGGAACGTGAAAATGCACACTAAGTGCAGTAGGGGAAATAAAATAGCAAAATACACCAGAAATACATTGACTAAATGTAGGTGTACAGGACTTTGTCAACTGTGTGTATACGCCAACATGCTCTTGCTACGACACATCCGTAGACGATCCATCACTCAACAGAATGTGCCTCATGTCCCATGAAGGACAACAGGCAGCAGATAAATCTGGTCTAGTCCATATGGTGTGGAAAAAGCCTTTTTCCCCGGACTAAAGATTAACGGCAATTGTCAGAAATCTTAACAGGGGCCAATGTAAAGATAATTTTAAACTTACAGAAATTCTTAAACACTTCATCATGCCTTGTCATGAAGTAATAATCACATGCAAAAGCTGGATTTACTGTTAGACAGTCTACAGAAAAAAAAAAGACAAAAAAAAAGGACAGAGAAATACACTTAAAGCTGGATTGGCTTGCATTTCCCAGTGGTCTCGACAGCCTGACAAAGCAGCAGCAATGCCACTGCCCGATGTTAAATATGATCTACAAAGACCAAAGCACACAGCCCAGAGGCAGAGCCCAGGACAATGTTTGCATTCCCTCTGAGCCGAAGCATTCCATGGGCAGGCTTCAGCCTCCCAGGAAAACACACCAAGCGCTCAGCAGCTGCCTCTAACCTCTGGTTTTCTTCCAGTCAGAACCTCTCCCTTCTTCCAACTCTTATTGCAGCCAGGGTTTCCCGGCAGCTTTCCCCCTCCTCCGTCAGTGTCACTCTCCGAAACACTTTTCCCTTTTTTCTCATTTGTCCTCCATGCCCTCATTTTATTCTTTTTCCTGACTTCCTATTAAATGCTCAAATTGTTGCTTGACAGAGTGTCAATCACCCGTGATCTTTAAAGGAGCGTCCTTTTAGGAGATGGGAAGACTTGTCTGGAAGGAAGGAGAGGCATTGCCTGCGACAGCAGCTGGGCCATCAGGTAGTGGGTGGGCTGCTCAGGAGCGGTAGGGCTGGACACCAGGAGGAGACAGCAGAAGACCTCACCATGACTTCCCATGGCCCTCACTCACATCCAGGACGGGCCGCTTAAGGAACCCTTAAGGAGGTCAGTAAGCTCCCAGAAAAGCCCCAAACCCCCGCAGCACTAACCAAAATGGGGCAGCAGCAGGGCAGACAGCAGCACAAATTCCCTCCACGCCTTGGCGAGGCAGGATGACCCATGGCGTTACTGGGCTGAACACGGCTATGATTACTCCCCAGAACTCCACACACACATGGTGTTTCTGAATATAAATAAATAAATACCTATGTGTAAGAGAGAAAATTACAGTAAGAAATCACAGTCTGCTAGAGAGATTATCTGAACAGCAGAAGCATGCCAAAAGTGGTTGCTGTTTCATTTCAGCATACATACTGCCTCAGGTACAAACAAAAGTCTCAAGAATCCCATTTAAAGCTCTAATCAAGCTTTTCATTCATTTTCTAATTCGTAGAGCCTTGATCCTGCAACATCCAAACGAGCAAGAATCAGGAAGAGAAGAGCCGTGGTCCACCTGCAACACCTTCTCGGCACACGGCAGACACCCGAGGTGGGACTTCACCCAACCTGCAGCACCACAAAGCATGGAAAGCATCTTACCTACAGGGCTGGTGACATACGGCCACCCCCACAGCAGCCCAGGCAGCAGGGCTGTGCTGGCTTCTGGTTTCACACGAAAGCAACTTTATTTCCCTTAGCTGCATTTTTACCTCCCTACCTTTAACCTTTGGGATTGTCTTCAGCGTTCAAATAGTTTATTCTATATATTTTTTTTTATATACACTGCCAGAAGCTCGGTGCCCAACACAGCAGCTAGCCTCAAGCTCCTCCTCACTACTATCCAAAGGAGTACTGCAGTTTGGATATACATACCTGACACTAGCTGGAAATACGGTAGCTCAGATATCAACATCAAAAGGTCTACTGTGCCGCTATGGTGGTAAAACAGCTACTGAAAACAGGGCGAGTTTGTTTACGCGCAGCGCAGGACCACCTACGCAAGGTATTCCCGTAACATGGGCCACCGTTAACCATCTGCCCATTTGGCTTTGGAAACAGGGCTCTTGCTTTTTTTTGCCCCATTGTTTTCCATCAAGCTGCTTTTAAAGAACATTAATTGGGCAAAATTCAACATACTATCAAAGTGACCCTCCTAACAGATGTCTTGTACACCACAAAAAGAAATGTCTAGTCTTTTGAAGACACCCCCAATATGCTTCAAATAGTTCCTTCTCCATTTGTTGTTTGAAGAATGACTTATTTTAATCACTACTGAAAAAATAAACAAGAGATCATTATTTTTTATTTTGTATTTTTAAATGGATTCTGAGGAAGAATAAAGAGGAGATCTTGTCACTTCTTTGTTCTTATGAAAGATCTCAGACTGAAAATACCCAGTGCTCTCTTGTTATTATCTGCAGCAATTAAGAAGGTGGTCTTAGGAGATAAATAGAGCAGCGATGCTTCACCTCACTGTTCAAATGGGTGTTTCAATAAAGCAGTGCTGACTTTTTATAGAGGAATGATTTTGCTGGCTTTGGGTTTTAGAATACCAGCCACCCAGAGAAATCTTTTGACATCAGGATGAGATCTACTATAGGTAACACTTAATCCTTTAAGACTAAAGGATTAAGCCAGTTGACCAGGAAGAGAAATTAGATTTAACACCTGGAAAATCCAAAGCACTTCCAACCTTTTCATTCCAGGGTTACTCTTTTTCATAGTCCAGACAAGAACACTTATACAGAGTTTAGTTTCTACATTTGACAGCAAAATAACCAAATTGATATTGATCTAAAGCAGAAAGCAGAAGACCTAGCGAGGAGATGATACCGAAATATCACAAAATGGACTAACAAACACTTAAAGTAAAGGTGCAGAAGATGGGTGTCTTCACAAATCCAGGGCAGAAATGCATGCCCACAACCAAGGTTAGCATTCTTGAAAGAAAAAGAGAAAGCATAAAATGGCTGTGCTGGACGTGGTGGCCATGTGCAAGACTTGGGAACAGTTGACTGTTCTGCTGTGAAATAGCAAACTATCTCTGTTCATTTTGTTGCTAACCTAGTTGTGCCCTATGAAATCTGCCTTTCAGGTGGCCCACACTCTTTGCTGGCCTTGTCCAGACTCACATCTCGGTCACAAGGACCAACTACAGCAGCTGCAAAGACGTAGAGTCCACAAGACCTAGAACACATCAAGTGTAACAGCAAAAAAAAAAAAAAAAAAGGAGTCTAGAAGAAGAAAAGATAAACAAATTTTTATCTAGGAAAGAAAATAATATTTGATCCCCAGTATGGCTTTGCTGTGTTCATGCCACGAAGGCGTGTTTAGCCCTTGCTCTGGGGCGTTATCCTCGCCATTACCATGCAAAACATCCCGGCTCCACATTTGTTGTTCTGGGCGCTCCTCAGATAGGCAAAGCGCGCCACAGCGAAGCACCAGCTCTGTAATGGAGCAGTCACTATTATTGATTTAACTGGTTTGTTTATGCCTATGTTTAATTGGCTATGTTAATAGCATCCTAATCTACATTTCACTTGTATGTGGCTGATAGCGCAACACTTGTGTGGCTGCAGTGACATTTTCTCACCATTGCTATCTGTCATCAAGGACCAGGCCAGCACTTTGACGCTAACCGACAATCCCAAATGTTTTGTTTAATTGCGTATGATTTACACTGTACTGTATAATTCCACAGCAATGGCCGATAAATCTTTTATTAAACAGGCAAAATCATGAAAAACCTTTAGTCAAACAGTAAATATTTAAGTCATCTTTTAACAGCAGTATTTAGAATTTCTAAACATTCAAATGTAAGATTAATGAGAACTGAGGAAAAAAAAAAAACAAACTGCTGGTGAAGTTGGAAAATCCCCTTCAAAGTCTATGCCAAACAGCGTATCGCTAGAAGATCAAGCAACACGACTACGCAAGGTATTCATGCTTAGAAATAGTCTCTCCATCACAGTTAAGACCGCCTCATCTTCAGACAAACACTCCGTTGGTCCATCACAAACAAGCATTGGCCCGCGAGATTTTTCCAGAGAATTGTGGTCAGCAAGAGACAAGTTCATTGTACACGCCTTTGGGCCACCCGTCTCCCAACCGATCTGAAGCCTGAGCAACACGTAATTCAAACAGAAAGTATTAAGACATTAAACAGGACTTCTCCTAAGGGTCTGCTCCTGCCCAGGCCATGAACTCAACCCGCAGAGCTTCCAGAGCCCGCTTGGTTTGCTCACTTCCAGATCTGCCCCAAGGGAAAAAGTTGCAGAAAGCAAATGCCCCACATGGCCCCAGGCAGACCCCTCGGACCAGGTACGGCTTTCCCCCACCTCACAGCCCCGCCACAAACAGGAGTGCTTTTTACTGTCTAAATGCTGGACACAGTTGGTAACTTCTTGGTCCAAACCTGTTGCCTTCCAACCTTCTGGTTTGGTCCGTCTGACCACCCTCATAGCCAGTCCTGCCTTCCGCTTCCAGTCCTTTCATGTCTTCATCTCTCTTTCACAGTTCTTTTCTGCCCAATTCACCTTGCTCTCAGATTAATAATTTAAAACAGAAGTCAAAAAGCAAAAAAATCCTCAATTAATTTGGCATCTGTGCTGTTTAACTACATCGGATGTCCTGTTTAATTACACAAATACAATTACTTTGGAAAATGTAACTCTCTTTCTAACACAAGTTTTGTAGGGAGTAACTTTTTTTTGAGAGACAGAAAAAGAGAGAGAATTTCATAGTAGAAAACTACGGAGCAGAAACCCTCCAACCATGTATTTTGTGCCAGGAAAATGGCACAGGAGCGTGCTACAGCTGCTTCCACAGAACGCACTCTATATCGTAATCGGGATCAGAAATATGTCGCAAATAGGAAAACCTCGGGCCTCTGCA
>NW_010558988.1:0-5898 GCF_000687285.1 Phaethon lepturus
GGCGGGCGACAGGCACCAGCAGGTAAGGGCCTGTCCCGAGCGGGCATCGTAGCAGGGCAGTGCCGGGGTCCCGTGTGACAGCGCCGTGGTGACGTCACCACTGGCGCCGTTATGTCAACCCGCCACAATGGCGTCACTGCAATACCTCGTGTGGCGGGAGATGGCGGTTCACACGAGGGACGTCGCTCTTCAGCCCCTGCCTGGCTGTGCTGCCCTCAGCTCCTGCTCTGACTGCGTGCCACAGTGTCACTGGTGTGATACCAGGCCCACAATGACATCACCATCCCCAGAGCCACCACACATTACGTCACCATGCGTAGCCTGTCTTGTTTCCCTCCAGTGTGCCCCGCAGAGCTGTAACCCCACAGGGCTGCGTGAGACACCAGTGCTCGGCAGAGCCCCTTTTGGCACTCCTTGCTTTGTCGTTACGTCATGTTGCATCATGCTGTCCCAGCACTGAGGTATGTCATCACCCTGCCAGTGACACCCTGCATGTTCTGTGGCATTTCTACGCACCCTATTCAGGCAAACCAGCATTTCCCAAAGCTGCAGCACCCCACACTGTGTCACTGTGGGACTACAAAGTCCTCAGACATCATCATGGCATTTCATCACTATTACAGCACTGACACTTCCCTTCCAGAACAGGTTTTAATGCACTTGAGGTTTCCCAAGTCTGCCAGAGAATCTTTCAGGACACTGAGCAGACAGATTGAAATCCTTGTTTTTAAAAATAAAAAAAAAATTTCTCAGTTATACCTAGCTGTAACTTTTGTCAATTTCCTTTTGTTTTACTATTTGGTCTTTTCTCAGTGCAGACAACGAAGTGAGGTCATTGCTAACCTTCGTGGCCCTAACCATACTCTGGGAGCAGTGCTGTGGGTGGATGTGTCTGGGAGACCTCACTGTCTGCCTTCGGGCTCTGCATGGGCATGTCTGCATGCATCCCCTTGCAGGGTGACGGGCTCAGTCAGAGTCGTTCCTGGATCTCATCTACTACTGGACGATCAAAGCATTTGATTTAAAAGCAGAAGATGACCTGGCTGATAAAACCCTTTTCATAACATATTTAGGTCAATCCCAACATATTTGATCTTAGGGGTGAGGGGCAGAGGGTTAGCATAGGTGGCCCAGAAGTGACCAGTAACATCCTGCTTTCTCAGTCCAGAACACAGGCCAGAAAGCCATAACTAATGAAGGAGAAAAAGAGGGACCAATGTGATAGTCTGGAGCTGTGAGGTGGTAGCTGAGATCCCTGGGCAATCCCCTGTGGTCTGTGAGAGGTGTGGACAGCAGGAGCTCTTTCAAGGAGGGAACAGCAATCCTTGCTGATCATCTGATACCCATCTAGTTACCCAAGGGTGTTTTATCTTGTCTGTGTTTTAGCCACACCACAACTGCATAGACTCTGTACAGACCTATGTGACTTCTGAAATCTGAGTTAGTAAACCACACTAAGAGTGAACTGACTTTGCTGAGCCTGATCACATCTCCCCGCTCCTGCAACCGAGGGTTAGAGCCCGAAATCCAGAAGTACTGAAATGGTTTCTTACGCCCCCTGAGGTCTCTAGGAGCCATCTGCGTATTTCTACACATGTCATAGGAGCGCTTGTGCACTTTAGAGTAGGCAAAGTAAGAGAGAGGATCACTGTGACATTCATAATCTTCTACTAAGAAGTACTAGTAATGATCAGGTTACAAAGGGCTTTATAATGTTTGCAAAGAGCACATATTCAGAACCAAAAAACCACATCCATTCCAAGATAATGTTGTTTATGCTAAAATTGTAAAACCCATTAATAATAATAATAATGATACAAACTATATTGGGGATGAAATACTTGCTCTGAGTTTCAGTTTCTTTCATTTTTAGAATTTCCACATAAATATTTTCAATCATTTTCAGTATCCATTATCTCAAATATTCTGAAACAGAGAGTCTTTGATTCACATGTTATTTGAAAACTTAATCAATGTGCTGTAAAGGCATTAATTTTATTTTAAAGCCCTTGAAACATCATAAACTGTTTAAACTCTTAGGATTTTTGGCTTTTCACATAACTGTCATTACAATAACTTAAAAGGCAATGATTTTAACTTGTTCTGTATTGCCTTTCCTATATTTGCCTTGAGCTTGTTAAATCTGATTGATGTTTCATGTCCTTTTATCTACTAGAATATTCTTGTAGTGGAGGAATTGTGTGGATGACTGGCTGGCTCTGGATGCCAGAGGCTTTTGCCTCATTTTCCCTTACTCAAAATACAGCCCACATCTCAGTGGCTGTGGGAGTCTGGGAAGCAGATGGCTGTGCCTTTGCACTACTCACTGCCCATTCAGGACCTGATGATTGGTATTCACTGAGCCCTGATGGCCACTATAAAATTAATTGGTGAGTCAAGGTCTAGGTCCCATTGACAAGAAATTCTTCTTTGAAAAGAAGTGAGGAAGCTCCTGCACTTCTCCCTCATACACATTCCTCCTCTCTGCCAGTGTTTGTAGTGAGGCAGGAAACAAGCCTGCTACTTGCCAGTGAGGCTGTTTTTTCTCCTGAGCATCATTTCCCTAGGCGTTCTGTCCTTGTCCCTTTCATTGCTAATTCTCCTCTAGCAGTATGCTCTTTTCACCTGTCCCTGTGCTTTTTATCCCTCTATTTCCTCTATATTGTTTTGTTCTGCTCTGTCTCCTAGGTTTGTCATTGCTGACTGCTTTCCCTCTGAAAATTTTCTTCCCAAGATTGTTCTCAAAGCTGAGCTAGTTACCTGAACACTATGAGGACCTTCCCTTTTACCATGTGTCACTTCCAGCCCCTCCTCTGCTTTCATGGCTGTGTGTTCTTCAAGTGCTTTGTGATAAATTCTTTTTTTCTTCTTCTTTTCTCTTACAGCTGGTGGTTGCTACCCCTTCTTCTGTGCCTGTCTTGGATCTGCCTTCTCCTCTGACATGAATTTCTTGCATTATGTTACTCTTTTTTTCTTTATCCAGGTGACTTCAGCCTCCAGTTCAATATCCAGCCGCCTGATGTCGTCTTCTTTTTCTTTGAAAGAAATCTCCCATATTATTCCTGAGTGAAAATATGTCAAAGTCTGGTTGACCATCAGACCATCAGAGATAAAGGCTGTGGCCTTCCAGATCATTTGACTTGATCTGAGCCTTAATTAGAAGAATCTTGAGGCTCTTGTATGTTGAATAAGAAATGTGTTTCAATGTCCGAAGTCTTAAAATAATTGGGTATGTCTGGACCTTTGTGTTCCCAATGCAGCTTGGTAAATAGTACTACTTATGTATGCTCTGTACTCCACTAACATCCTTCCTTTCAAGCCTGAAATGTGTTACGCACAATTGAGCTCCACAGCATTTTGGGAAGCTGTAGAATTATGGAAAGGCATAAGCAAACATCCCTGCATCAGACTGAAGGGAATGGCAGAATTAGATCATCAGCTCCCCTGAAAATGAAGTCTTGAGTGTGACTAACAGGACACTCAGAAGTGTAGTATTCTTTAAACACGTTAACCTGTGTGGCCTGTGCATGGTGATGCAGAAAGCTGTTGATAGGGCAGGGAACAGCACCCTATTAGCCTGGTGTCAGTCCCATGCATGGTCCTGGGTGGTGAGACAAAAGTGGCTAACGATTTTGAGATTGTTATTTTAAACATAGTTATCAGGTATGCTGTTGGAGGTGTTGGTTCCAGATTTCCATGTCTTTGCTTTGTGGCTCAAGGAAAACCTTTGTGTGAGCACTGGAAAACCCTGTGCTGCTCTGTAGCTCTGTGTCTGAACCCACCCCAAGGAGAAGCAAGATTTGGTTATGGTTTCTTTGTTGACATTACATACACTTCTTTGCATTTAGCGTGTGCAAAACAAGACTGGCTGGTCTAATTAATTAATTAATTAATTAACAGTGGGTCAACCCCACTGGCAGCAACAGGTCACTTCTGCAGTGTTAAGAAAGCATCTGAATTTGGACAGTGAGGCATTTCTTGTTACTTGTGGTCTTGCACCCACTGACATGTAAGCAGCTGCTCAAAGAGAAAGAGACCCCCTACCTAAATACAGTGAACAGTCAGACACATTACTTTTTTGCCAGCAAAGGCTTTTCAGGTGCTTACTGGCTCTTAGACATGCATTAAGCCATCCATGGAATATAAAATAAACACTCAGTTTAGTGTCTCTCAGGAAAGAGATTATAAAATGTATTGTCAAATTAAATTGGCATCCCTAGTGTGAGTAAATGGATGTCTGCTGCAGGGCAGGCTAGAAGTCACTTTGCTTGCTTTGGCTTTCTCTGTGTTCTGTACTTCTCTGCTCCTTGTGCCAAGTGGTGGTTTACTATGGAGTTTGCTAGTATCCCAAACAAGAATAAAAAGCTAGCAGGAAATTATTAAATGGTTTTACAGAAATGTCAAGCTTAGCTCTTATAAGGTCTCTCCCTCTTCCCTTTAAAGTCCTACAAGCAGCTGTGTTCTCTTTTTTTCAGATTACGTGTTAACCTCTGTGCTGTGCTCTAGAGGAAGTGGGAATGATAATGTCTCCGCTCAGGAAGATGAAATAAACTTAGCAGGAGCATTCTGTGATTGCTCAGCCTTGTAGTCTGATTGTCTTATGGTGACAGCTAGCATAGGGAGCAGAAAGGCTGCAGGAATGTCTCTTTAATGATGGTAAAAAAATATAGCCTGGGTTTGTCAATGCCCTGAGGAGTGTTTTATTAATATGCAATCGATTTCCAGGCCTTGAAAAATTTGCTTAATATGAACTGACAGTTCAGCTTTGCAGAGTGATCAACCTGCATCATCTATGCCTCTGAGTTTTCTGGTATTTTAGGCTTGATCTGCAAATCTAGATCAACTCAGCCTACCTTATGCTTTAAGCATGAGGAGAAATTTCATGTTACTGTAGGAGTTACTGTGGAGTGGTGTATCTGGCTCCTCTCTATGCAGTGACCAGTTGCAGGAGCTAGTCTGGAAGGTGCAGTTTAATCTGATAGTGTAGGAGCAGGATGTAGCACACAGCAAAGGCTATAGTGAGGGACATTATCCTGGGTGGCAGGACAGCACACCTGGTAGCATCATTGCACCTCCTTCTTGATTAGTCAGGGCAGGCCTTGGATCTGAGTATGATGGACACATTTTTTCCTGAAGGATTTCTGTGGTCACAAGTTCAAGATTCAACTGGGTTCTTAAATGTACACTTGCTCTTGAGAGTAAATCTCTGCTTTCCAAGACACCAAGATGATTTATTTACCATCAGCATCACCACTGACAAGTCAGAGGTTTTCTGCAGTGGAAGATGAAATAGTTGAAAAGTAGGGCTATAGAAATTAGCTGTTAAAAAAGAACCAGATATGATTGTTCCAGGACTTGCAAAAAGCTTCAGAGCTTTTGCTGTTCAAGAAGGCAGGTACTGATAGTTCTGTCTATTTTGTATAAATTTGGTTAATGAGTATCAGATCAGCAATTAGTGGCTGTCACATCACCAACAAAAAGGGAGACTAATAATCAGTGTCAATAGAGTAAGCAAGAAGAACAAGACTTGAATGGATGGTTGAGTACGATTCTTTATTTTTCTCATTGCAAGCCAAGCTTGTAACAGATTGTCAGGGTGTTGAGGGCAAAACTTCCACTAGACATTGCATCTCTTTGATGCTTGCCCTCCCATTACATGTTTCTGTGCTGCAGAAATGAGATAGCTCTTAAGAAACGCCAGCTTGGTAGTACTTTTTTTTCATTTACAGCAATGGCCTTTGGAAAGTAGGCAATACTTCCTTCTTATTTTAGTTTTCTGTTCTATAACTAAAAAAAAAAAAAAAAAGGAGTTTTCATTTGGAGACAACCCAAACATCCTACCTAAAATACAATTAGAAATGCTTGTTGGATAGGTCAGCCACCGGGACACTTCCTGCT
>NW_010558988.1:5909-6421 GCF_000687285.1 Phaethon lepturus
TTGCAGCTGTTTGCACGGCTTGATGACTTGTCTGCATTAGAGGGAGCTGTGGCAAGGGAAAAGAAAATTAAACGGCATTTAAAGCAGCACTTTTCAGTATCATCCTGTTGGATAGCTGTATCTTTGCTGTAGACAATAGTCAATTTGTCTTGTAGCACAGTCAATGTCTGGCCCAGGGAGGAATTTCTAGGTGCTGCTGTCATAAACACATCCTGGAAGAAAGATCCAGAAAAGAACAATCAATTGAGTTTTCTATATACTTAAGTGTTGTGACTGTTACAGGCTTCAAATATCTTTTTACTGTGGGAACTATGGTAATCTGCTCATTTATTTAATGTAAGATAGTCATCGGAGTAAAATATGGTTAGGGTGCATAAATTCTCACTCTCTCATTTTTTGCTGTAGCAGTGGAGCACCTCTTAGGCTGGTCAGAGTTATGATGGTGACCTGGAGGTGAGAAACTCCTTATAACTCCTCAATGTCTCACAGAATCACAGAATCACAGAAACACT
>NW_010558989.1:0-3221 GCF_000687285.1 Phaethon lepturus
CTGCCCCGCGAGCGGAGCACCACGGAGCAACCGGCCCTCCGCCACCACCCGCACCGCAACCGCTGGGATCACACCCGGGCACAGCACGGAAGCATCCTGCCCGTGGGCCTTCACCCGGAGAAGACGTGCAGGAACAACAGCTGGCTTAGGCTGTCACGGCTCTCCTTCGCTCCCTGGCTACGCTGCTGCCCGACAGAGACAATACAACAAGGCACACAGTCCGCAAATCCGGAGGGCGGCAGGATCGCTGGGATCGCTCTTCTGACCCACCTTCCCCAGGGAAACGGGGGTTTCAGGTGGGACCCTCAGCCACACTGATGTGACAAACCACTGACTCAGCAGAGGGGGGAAAAAACTCTTCCATGCCAAGACTAGAGTCTCAGCCTTAGAAATCAAAAAGTAATTTAAAATCAATTCAGATTTCAGGAAATTCTCCAGGAAGTTTCTTACCTCTTCTACCACCCAAGCAATTCTACAGTCCGCTCCATAAGCGACAACTACACAGCAGAAGTTGTTCCACAGAGGAGCTCGTTTCCTCCTCATTTCCTATTTAATTTTTTGCTAAAGCGCAGACAATTGGCTTCAAAAGAGAACACACACCGATGAGAGGAGAACGGGCACACGCAGCAAGGACCACCCGCAGCACATCCAGACCCGGTTCCACTTGCCAACAACCAGCAACGCGTCTCCATGTGCTGGATCAACGCCCATCTCCAGCCTCCAAGGTTCCTCCTTCCCAAATCAGGGCCAAGCCCGACCGCATCCTTAACCTCAGAGATCTGACTCCGGCTCACGAGAGAGGGGAAATCCAGAGATAACAGTCATGGCCGCAGCACTGTACAAGCGTTAACTTGCCCGTCCTGCCCAGTTACCACCCCGCAGCACTGCTGCTGTAAGGGAGCAAGCCACGGGCGCAGCCAGGCTGAGCGGTACCAAGCTGCGGGGTGATGTGGCAGGGGTGGACAGACCAGGGCAGGATCACACCACCACGAAACGGCAAAGTAGCAGCTACTCATCCTCAAACACAGCTGTACTGCAGATTCTAGCAGCAGTTCACGAAGCTGCTCCACACGGACCAGCCCGCCTCCCCCCTTCCCCCACAACCTACTAAAGCAGCATCTTCGACGCAGTGTCAGTTTGGGAAGGCGGCAACTTCAGCCAGGGCTCCGCGAGCACCCGCAGCCCCTGCTGATCGACAGCTTGCCCAAGCTCACCCTCTTGATCTCTGCTCTCAGCTCCTGGCCGTTCTCCTCCAGCAGCCCCGCCGCCCTACAGGGACAGCCCTGAGAGATGACTCCTCCTCCCCGCTATGAGACACAGCGCTGGATCAACTGGATACTTTGGGAAAATGCTGTTCGTTACCAGCTTGTGATTTTGCGGAAGGTAACGCGAGGGTGGTGCCCGCTCCGCGGTGCGCACAGGAGCATGCTTTGTGGCTCACGAGGACGGGGTGCTGGAGCCACAGCCAAGCCAGCTGCAAAGCAGGTATCCCAACCCTGGAGACAGCGCACAGCAGCAGCAAGGCAAACGGCTCTGGCTCAAAAGGAGCTTCCACCCTTATGTCAGGAGCATGACTTTCCAGTGCTACTTCTGGGGCCCAGGAGCTGATCTCACCCCTCTGACACATGCTCCCTGCGAGGGAATGCAGCTCACGAGCCTGGGGAGGATTTGCCTCCTGAAGCCCACCAGGTGCTGGGTGGAGGAGCCAAGTAAATGCCACAGCAGCTCCACAGCTGAGCAAGGAGCAGCGTGGTGTTATCTCAGCCCTTGGAGGTGCACAGGGACACTGTCCCGAGCAGGAGACTCCACGCAGCCGCCTGCCAAGACACATCACACAAGGAAACCCAGGTGAGAGCCTTCCTTTGACAGGCAGGTCTCCTGCTCGCACCCAGCACAAGTCCCACCAGCAGCCCCGGGCCAGTGATGGCTGCCAGAGACCGAGTTCCCCAGGGCTTGCGTCACTCCCTCAATCAAGCTACAGCATTAAATGGCACCTGGAACGCATCAGGCTTCCCCCTTGCTCACAGCAAGGGCCAGTCTCTCCAGCTATTGTGACAGATCTCCCTGCTCACCTCCCAACCAGGCTGGAGGCGCAGAGCAGACCAACCTCCCGCTCCAGCCTGCCCGGGGAGGGCACGGGGGTCCAAGCGAGGGCATAAGCACATACAGTCGCTGTTGTGCGGAGGATGCTACAATGGTATAATACACAACGTAGTGGCTTCAACTACTTTGTGAGCACAAGTCTTGGATTTGACTGCCCTCAACACTTTCCCCCACAAGAATCAGGGCTGGCAGGGTATCTCTGCGACGGATGAGGGGGCATCTGAGCAAGCTGCAGGGTCAGAGGAAAGGCCGCAGGGAAGATCAGCTCGGCAGCAATGCTGTGAGGAGTCTCTGGGCCAGGAGGACCAAGAGTCCAGCGTGCCCCAGGGTGCAGGAAGCCGGCAAGCCTCCCCGGTCCAGCTCCACCATAAGGCAACTTTTTTTGTGTGGTTTTTTTTTTGTTGTGGTTTTTTTTGTTTGTTTTTTTTTTCTTCAATAATATTTCCAAGGAAGAAAGCAAAGGGAGATGTGTCTTTTCAAAGAGTTTTTTTTGTTGTTGTTTTAGAGGGGTTTGTGGGTTTCATTGTTGTTTCATTTTTCCAAGGGAAAAGGAAGAAAAAACCTCCTTCAGCAAAGTCCTGTCTTTGCATGCGATGGGCAGCCTGGGGCAGGGGGCACACCGTCCTTGCAGGCTTGAGTCCAGGTGCCTGCCAGCCTCCCACCAGCCATCCTCACAGGAAGGAGTCAGAACAAGCCTATCCTTGGCAAAGGTCCTTTGGTTGACTTCCAAATTGTCCGTGATGGAAGGGAGAGGCGGGTGGAGAGGAGCCAGACCCTCGGGAAGGTTGGAGGTGAAGACTCTGGGAAGGAAGGACCAGGAGGACAAACAAGGTGATGCTCCTGTTGCGGCGGTGGACAGCGGAGAGGCACCGCCGTATGTGGAATGGGAGACGTCAGCCAGGTCACGGAGATCAGAGGCTCCGCAGCATCGTGACAGGCTGCGGCTTCGGTCCCCCATCGGGGAACCTCGCTCCTCCGAGCTTCCTGAGGAGGCTGCCCTGCGATCCGAGGGGGGGACACAGAGGGGAGTCATTGGGGCTGCACAGAGCAGACTTGTTTTGGTAAATCCAGACGAACTTCTAGCAATAATTTAAAACTTGATATATATATAATAATAA
>NW_010558990.1:0-10232 GCF_000687285.1 Phaethon lepturus
ATTTACATCCGGATCCGGCTAACAGCAGCTGCAGCAGAACGCTGCACTACGGAGCACATCGGTAATAAAAACCACGCGCGTAATTAGTTCATCAGTCGCAAAGGAAAAGCCGGTACCTAATGAAGTCCAACCTAATGGAGCCTAATCCAGCGGTGCCTTTCAGGAAGGAGATCTTGGAGCTGCTGTGGGTATTTCTCTGGAAACAGCTCGGTGTTCATTAACAGCCGGTGATCTCCGGAGCTCGCTGAAAGGCAGAGACCCAGCGAAGCTGTCGTGCACAGGCAAACGTGGGGAGCTATGCCTTCAGACAAAGTACTGCAGCCATTTGGACAACTCGTTGCCATTTTTTGTTCTGGAGGTTGAAGCCAGAATGGAGTCGGACCCCCCGGCCACGAGACGCCTACGAGTGGTGGGAGTAGAGCCTCCAGCAGATCAGCGGATGCCGAAACGTGCCGAGGAAAGATCGTTCTATTCATCTGCGCTGCAGGACTCATTGCGACGCTGGCAAAGCCTTACACCATTTCCACCCCTCCGCAGTCGTTATTCCCACGTCTCTCCATCCTCCAGCTGCTCCTTCCAGGCACCTCCAGCTATTCTGAGAATTGTTTTCATATGCAACCGAAAACTAAAATAAAATGGTACTTTAAGCTTTCCCGGTCCCGACTCGGTTTTATTTAAGGCAGTAGAAAACAAAACACCACCAAAAAATAAATTCACATCAGCTTCCTGGGTACCGTGGAGAAGCAGCCAGGCTGACGGCAAGGGCTGGAGAGCACACCCGCTCCGACAGCGCTCCCTCCCGAGGGGTTTGTATAAATACTCAACTGGGACCATTAAACTGCTCTCGACCCAGCTCTGCTAAAACAAACTACCCACTAAAACCCCTCTGACGGCAAAGGACGCACCACGTTTGGTCCTCCCCGCGTCCTCCCCGCCCGCCGGGCTTCTCCCGCGGCGCAAGCGAAGCCTCCCAAGCCCCGAGCCTTCGCCTGGGGAGGCGGCGGGAGGAGAAGCACCTTGGCCGGCCCGTCTGCTCTGCGAGGAGCTGCGGGAGAGCCGCCTCGGCGTCAGGCGCTGCGCAGACTACGCGAGTCCGGCCTCTCTCGGTGCCGTATACGAGTGTTCTCAGATATGAGAACGGTGGAAGGGCTACCGAGTCTAGACAGGTAAATTATTTAGTCTTTACAACTCTTAAGTGATTTGCAGCTGCTGTTATCCCTTTATATAGGCAGGGCATGATCTCCATGAAAATGCCTCTAACAACTTCCAGAAGCAGCTGGATAATGGAGCATCTCAACCTCAGTCTGCCTGTGTCTTTTTAAAGCCAAGTGAACACTGCACTGTTCTAGATAAATAAAAATCGTGTATGCGCACGTTTGAAAAAAAGATCCCTGTAAACGATAAATAGCTTTACAGTTTAAAGCTAACTAGTGTGGGGTTTGGTGGCAGAACTGAGATTACAGGACATAATATGCCCTTGGTTCCCACAGAGTCCTGCGGAAAACAAGTGTATATATATATGTAAATAAATGAGAAAAATAAGCGTAGGCTCTGTTTTGTGAAGAAGTTGAAAGAATCTAAAAATGCTGAAGAGTTAGCCAAAAAAGAATCATGAAAATACTCTTTTGAGGCAATGGGAACCTCTCTATAGTGCTGGCCTTACAGATCTTGCTCGGTCTTCTAACCAGACAGAAAATTCAAAGGAATTTGACCAGATTGTAAAAGTACGCTTCAGAATTTATGTATTTCTGGAATCTATACTATTGTCAAACTTGTGGTTTTACTTAGCTACTGAGTTGGATGTGGAGGTGACTGAGTGAAACCTGATGGCCAGGCACAGAGGAGACCAGGCTAGACGGCCAGACAGCTTTAGGAAACTCGAGCACATCATGACTGTGATCCCCATGAAAATGACAACGCTAATTCTCCAGCCAAAGCTCAGATACAGATATTACAACCTCCGGTAATGGATTTATTTCAGTGCGATGAAAACATTATGTCCAGAAATACAAAAAATAATTTGCACACCTACCCGTAAATTAAAATAGAATTGCAAAACCAACCTGGAACCGTCCATTCACAAACCAGCCCCGTGCACAGAAAACAACCCGCAGCATGCCGAGGGGAATCCCTATTTGCACGGGAAGTCGCTTCCCAGATGCGACACCGCTGATATTTTCTGACGCTTTTGGACCCAGGGACAATCACCAAGCCTTGGCGTTTCCCCTCGGCGCGGCCAGGCAGGAGCCGCGCGAGGGAAGGGAGAGGACGTCCTGCTGGGACCTCCGTGCTCCTGGCTACCTGTGCCAAGAGTAGTGCTAAATGAGCCGTCTTTCCGAAGTGCGCCTTTGATAATTAGAGCTAATTAGGATAAGCAGTACCTAGACCAACAAATGGGGGATGGAACATCAACCATATTTACAGTGTTTATCCGTCACTGCTTTTACAATACACCACTGGCACTCGAAAAATATCCTCATAGGAAATTTTTAAAAATCCACACCTACTACAAATTACTACACTCCCATCAGTTCTTAGAAAACGTTTCTCCCGTAGGACACATCTGCGTACTCGGGGAAGGTGCCCAGCTGGCACGCACAGCCAGGGCGCTGCGGGTTTCATCAGAGATACAGCTCTGGATGCTAGCTGAGTGTCTGCCCCAAGCTCTTGTTCAATTTTGGTTTTCTTTCCCAGAAATCCCGTGAAGTAGTTTTCAGAGATCCTCTGCTTGTTGTACGACTACTGAAAAATATTTTTTAAATCTTTATTTGGAAACAAAAAGGAAAAGGGAAGATTGTTCCCTGTGGCAGAACTATTTCATGGATATTTTCACTGCAATAAAATCTGACTAATATCAGAAAACAGATATTTTAAAGTAAATAAATCACCGATATTTAAACTTCAAAAATCCCAAACAAAGCCAGAAAACTAAACCAATAACTTAAATCCTGCAAATTGTCCGGGAGCACGCCGAGCCCTGCACCGCCTGCGGCAGCAGTGCTGGTCTGCGGTCGCCTCCGTCCCTCTGGGCGCCCGCGGCCGTCGGGGTTTCTCTCCCTCGGTTGCGTCCCTGTTGCAAAATCTTCGGGCCGGGTCCCGCTTCACCGGGTCCCGCTTCACAGAGCGCCGTCAATGTCATCCGCACGGCGCGACACCGCCACGACGGCGATTGCAACTAATGCTAATAAATACGACAGCAGCAACAAGTACAAAAATATTTTCTTCGGAGCCTCGCACTACCCTGTGTTGCCAAATTCAGTTTATAAGCAGTAATTACTCTGAAAACAGCAGAACAAGAGAGGTGCATTGCTTTAGCACGCACAGATCTTTGCAAGTCGGGAGGAGGACACGAAGGATTATATTGCAGCCACTCAGGTAATTGGATCTATTTATTTTAGGTTATAGTGGTAAATTTATCAGCCCTACCCACGTACAAAGGGTCAGACAAATAAAAATCTATTTTTATTCTCTAGCTTCTTTTTTTTTTTTTAAGAAAAAAATAGCTTTTTCTCCTAATGAAGCTGAACTTGTGCAGACGATACTTACTGTCACTGGCAGAGGATGCTTTAATTGACAAGTGAGTTAAACCTTGGAGCAAATGCCCTTCCAGCAATTCTGGGGGCAGAGCGGAATCTTTAGCTTTCACCCCAGAAGTGTCGAGGCCACGTCCACGCATTTCCTCGCTGGGAACAAGGTCAGGGACGGGCAACGCTCTGCCCAAGCTGCAGTTTAAGGGTGACGCAGCGAGTGTCCCCTAGGCTCGTCCCGGGTGCCAGTTACGGAGAACTGCGTGTGGGAAATCAGGTATGAAAACGGGGAAGCTCCAGAGTCTACCTCCTTCCACAGAAACACGATGGTGCGCATATCAACTACCTTTCTTTTCCCATTGTAAAATCAAGGTTAATTAGCAGTTTTCGTCGGTAGTGGTTAACAAGAACTCTCTTCAACACATATGAATGGAAAACTGACAATCCCTAAACACTTTTCTTTTTCATCAAGCTGCTATTTTCTTCTTAGAACGCCTGGATCAGCCAAAGCTCTTCAGTTTCTAATTTGTTTTCAGCTGATTTTGGTTAAAACCAATAGCGGTTTTCTTCGTTACCAAATGAACGCTTCTGTGGAGCGGGTCTAACAACAGATCCTCACAGGAAAAAGCTTGCTGTTTTCTGCTCCAGGACTCTTACCAGTATAGATGAGACGAGGCACGTGGGGATGGCATTGAGTGAGAGCTGGAAAGGTGAAAGAGGAGGCTGGAGCTCACAGCAGCGAAAGGTCACACGAGGCACAAATCGCCGGCAGGCGCCTTTTCAGGTGCTTTTCATACTCCGTTTAATAAACTAAACCTGAAACAACTGACACCACGATGTCACGCGAAACCTGCCTGACACCCTAGAGGATGTAAGAGGGTCAAATCAGCAAGAAAAGGGACATGTCTTAAATTTATCATTCATGTCCCGACTTCCAGCCAGGGTCAAGGAGGAGGTATCTCATGGGGGACATCTGGCAGAGCGGAGTTTGAGGTAAGAGTGAGCTGTGACCCCCCAGCACAAGGGATCGCTCCAGGCAGAGCTGCGAGCCAAACCCACACATTACCATTCAGGGCCGTTGGTACAGGGACGTGCTAGCGGGTAATTTGGGTTCGCTCCATTTAGCGCAGGGAGAAGGCGATCTCTCCTCCGGGACGCGGGCAACACCCGCACGAAGAGGTCGGAAGACTTGACACAGCTCGGTTTTTATTCCCGGCACACGAGGCGTTGCACGTCGCCGTATCCGCAGGACTGAGATTGACTCTCACGCTTCATCCAGACAGGGAACATCCTGTGCCAGACTGAACTTTTGATGGAGTCCAAAGTGTTTCAGCTAATCTAAATTTCAGACTTAACCAGCTCTAAATTTTAAGTTAGATGAATTTTGAGTTAGGTAGATTTCAGTGTAATTTTAATTTGGGATTTTTTTGGCGTTGGCTGCAACAGCGCAGGGTAGTGTGTGGTTTGCAGAAGGATTTACAATCGCAGAGGCTTTGTCACCACCTTCAAGAATTTGATAACTTTAATTTTGCAGTTCAAGTTGCATCTGCTGGCTGCAGGCATTTCCTGGGATTTTCCTGGCTGATGCCTCTGTCCTTGTTTGGCTTCTTCACACGACAATAAATTTTCTGAAAACACTGAACAAGCAGCAACCATCACACAGCAGCTACGAGTTTTATAAGATTAAATATTTGTGCTAAAACACGTGAAGCGTTTGCAAGTGAAAAATATTCAAATGAGTAAACAAACAAGAAATAACTTAGGAGTAAAGCTGCAACATTAATTTTCCCACATATCTGCAAATCATTATTTGCTTTATTCGACTAGCTCTAGCGAGAATATGATTGTTGAATAATGATGAGCATCTTTAAAAATCATGAAACGGGTATAATCCACAGTCTTTCAATAGCGTCTGCTCTGCTGATGATCTTTCATGGGCTCTACTGCTATTCCTTACGTTTTGTGAAATGAAAACTGTACTACCTGAAAATATAAACCTTAAGCAATATTGTGGCAACGCTTTTTCTCTTACCAGACAGCACAAAGGAAGCAGTGTCTTAACCCTCAGCAGCTCTCCTCTTCCTCCGCACAGGCAAGTCCTGGCACCCAAGTTGCCTCTCCCCAGGACCAAGGAAGGTCTCTGTAGACGCAGGAACGCACTGGTGACACCCTTGCAGCCTGCACGCCTTGCAGAGAGCTCGCTGGCAAAGACTCTGCACTTCTCTTAAAGCATTTTTCAGCTCGAGAGATACTGCACGCAAAGATCATCTGCCAACTCTGCAGGTAGGTCCGAGTTGTATTTGGTTTTGCTAGCCACGCGCTGGCTCTCAAAGCGTTCTGTGGACCCGTAGAAGAGACTGCAATCCCACAGCAACGCCGCGGCGCGAAACGAAAGCTGCATCTCCGCGTTTGGCGTAGCCGCTGCGCGGCGCGTGGCTGCGCGCCGTGGGAGTCGCCTCTGCTCGGAGCTGCTCCCCACCAGCAGCTGACGGTCACAAATCAGGGCGTTTGTTTTGGAAGTGGACGAGCAAGTTGTGAAAAAATTGCACTGAAGGTCTGTCAAACCCCAGGAAGCTTGTTTTAAATTCGGATACGGGGGAAGGATTTCCATATCCATCTCTCGTTCTCCCTGGAGCAGACTTCCCACAGGTACCGAAGGGCCGACCTACGCGGCGATCAACTCAAAGCAACATCTAGAAGGAGTCCTACCAGAACTGGCTTTCCCTTGCATCTCGGTGTGGTCTCGTCACGTCTCGTTCCTCCAGCGCAGCCCTACCCAAACCGCTGTTGATCAAATCATCCCCTTCCCCGCTGCTAAAACGCTGTTGTTTCCTCTATTCAAATCTCGTCACAGGCGTCCTGGGTATTTGGTCAGTGAACACAAGCTCCTCAGCTGGGGAGAAACTCCAGATTCAATGTGACTCTTTAAAGAAACTGGCAACATAACTACCTGATTAGACGTGGGAACTGTTATTATTATTTTAGTACCAGACTTGCTGTCTCTTTCCATTTTCTGTGCTTTATCTGCTTTTTTTCCCCGCTCTGCAAGATGTGCCCTTCCAGTTATTGGGAGGAACTCTCTTTTCAGACCTCAAAAAAACCCAAACAACAAACCCTGCTGCCTTGCAAAGCCCAGAAAGGTCTCTGCTTCTCTTTCTCGGGCCAATTCATCATAATATTTCACAGGTGTATTTTCAGAAAACCTTGTGGGAAAAGTCCTACCAAGCGTTGCAAAAGCATGACTTTTTAATTTTTTTTTTTTTTTTTACTTTTAAAGATAATTTATTATCTCTCTTCCAGAATTTTTTTTTAGGTAAGTTAAGATAAAAACTGAAAAACAGAAAAACAAACCAGACTCACATAAACATAAAAGAAATAATGGAAATAGCAGGTAATGCATATGAAAACATATTGGTTTAACTCCTATTAATTCCGATACGCTTTTCTAAGAGATAATTAAATAAACATTCAGGTAGTCTATGTCAAAATGTTAACTTTAGAATAAAGAGACTCCTAATACACACATGTACGTCTCCTTAAAAGTCTTCTGGAAAGTAACTACGAGATTTAAATGTTTCACTGTTATTACACTGCTTCAATCAAAAATCCCGAGTATTTAATCGCAAGGAAGAAGTTTCGCAGTGAAGAAAGGGAACTACCACGTGAAAGGTTAAAGAAAACTTTGACACACTTTAGCACTTACATACTCAAATAACACCTAATATTCCTTTAGTATTTGCTACCTGCTCTACCCAGCAACCTTCTTAAAACCCTAATTGTAAATCTTGAAAAAGACTTTCCTCTGCCCGGCGCATTTGAAGCGAGGCGCTCAGCTCTCCTCCCTTAGGGATCCACTCGGGTATGCTACAGCCCTGCTCGTTCCTGAAGCGACTCTTACCAGTTCCCTTGAAATATTTAGCAGCAAAATCAATTTTTAGGGTACTCGGTCCTCTGATAAGCACATCATCGTTTGCAGGATCAGGCCCTATAACGCTGAAGACGTACAGAGCAGAGAGGAGGATGTCCTGCCCAAACCACCCCTCTGAAACACCAGCGCTAAGGGACGGCACGCGTCGGGCAGGTCATGGCAAACGTCACCGACGTGCGCGCGTGGTGTAAAGCAGCAGCCTGTCATCGGGGCGCCGCGCTGCTGTGCGCGGTGCTGCGCAGCCGACAAACCTTCGTCTGCCCCATGCCTGCGGCCTGAGTTCAGCACACACACAAACCCATTTCGGGCAAAGGCAGGCTTTGGAACCACCGTCACCAATACTCACACTGAATCCATTTTTTTTTACTACGTTATTTTTCTGGCCGTTGTTTTTCTACTTTACGTTTTTGTATTTTTGGTTAAAGTTCTTTGGAAATATTAGATGCTTCGGTAGAAATCTCAGGCTACAAAACAATACGGAAACGAAACAGGCTACAAAACAAACCCTCTTTTAAACAAAAATTTGCAGAAAGGCCATTGCCTGGTGATTAAATCTTTCATGAAAGAATAAAGGTCTTCTAGATCTTTTAACAAAGCCATCCTCTTCCACCAGATCCCACAGTCTTTGGAAACAGCTTTTTGCCCAGCATTACCATGATATCACAGAATCACAAAATGATTAAGGTTGGAAAAGACCTTTAAGATCATCAAGTCCAACCGTCAACCCAATGCCACCATGCCCACTGAAAGTGCCACGTCCACACGTTTTTTGAACACTTCCAGGGATGGTGACTCCATCACCTCCCTGGGCAGCCTGTGCCAATGCCTGACCACTCTCTCAGAAAAGAAATTTTTCCTAATAATCCAGTCTAAACCTCGTAGCTTTTCCTGGCATGGTCGCTGGCTGGTGCGCAGAGCTCCCTGGTGCTGCTGTAGCACAGATGACCGGTGGTGTGGACTGCTCTGCCAGTACTCCCAACATCAGCTCCTCTAATTTCTTTTTCTCCCTTGCACACATCCCTGAATAAGTGCATGTTCTTTGCAGCGTTGCCAGCCTGCTGCTTGCTGAGTGAGTCCTTGACCTTGTTGACGGTATCCACTGAAGGCTTGAAATCGGGGCGGGGGGGCTCAGAGCAAGGAGCAGCAGCCAGCTCAAGCTCTTACCGATAGCACATCAAGATGCTTACAGTCGGGAAAGAACTAGGGAAGCTGCTGTAATAGCAACAGGATTGGGTTTGAGGCCAATACAGCACAAGGGTGCAGTGCAAGGGCACCATCCCAGGCAAGGGACAGTGTAGCACTGGGTTATTTCTATTTTTCCTCAGTGATTAAATATCTCCTACAGCTCAGAGCAGAGAAGTGATGCCAGATCGATTACATTTATATCTCTGGCCATATGAGCAGACAGATGATTGTGGCTCTCCTTCTCCCTTGAGTTCTTCCTTACCACCCTGGGCCAAAAAAGAAACAACAAAGAAACCCACTATAGAGTAGGAAAAATGATTCCTGTATCTCGGCTAAGTCACAAAAATTTAAAGTTGTCTGTGAGAGATGCCTGAGTTATTCCACGCTCAGATACTGGAAGGATGGTTGCTGTTCAGTGAGGTTAGGATGACGGCCAAAGCCTTCATATTTTAGTGCAACTCACGAGCCACAGAATGATTTGATAGCGCATAGTGGAATTGTGTTTAAAACCAGATTTTCCAAGAGAACCTTTATGCAGATGGTGATGAAGTTTTTTTCAGCCTTAACGATTAATGAATATAAAGTCTTCCTGTTGGAACTATCATCACATTTCAGAACTATTATTCTCACAGGAGCTACATTTAAGCATTGTCATTGCTCAGCTAAAGCCAGTAGCACTACAGTGCTTTACACCAGCCCAGGAAAAGCTCCATGACTCTAACGTTGTTTTGCATTTACTAAAAATACTGTGCGACATTAATACAAGATCCTAACATATTTCAACAAGTGCCTTTTGTGCTTGGCTTTTGGATAAAAGTAAATGAAAGAAGATTTGAAATGCCGAATAAGGCAAGTAAATAGCATCAATTCTAAACTTGTGTGATTTTAAACTAAAGTTATGTTCTGCCATTGTCCTTCAAGTGCTGGCACACAAATAAAAATTCAGGACTAAAGCAGCAAATCATTCACAACAGCATGTACTTTATAATGAAATCTTACAGAGCAATTTGCTAGTAATTTACGTTATGTAGCAGCCAGAATCAACCACTTATGTTTCATTTCCAACAAATTAGAATTGTCCAGGGTAGTAATTCCACCTGCGAAGCGACTCCTTTTAATGTAGCCCATGTATGTAGGCATAAATACACAGTCATCGGAGTCAGATTCCTACAGAAACCCCCGTGGCAGCAATAGTGTTTTATTTGTGCTTTGGCTAATAGATCTTCTTCAGTGAATGAAGATATGCAAATTTTTATCATTGTGAAGATACATTATAAGAATTAAAATGCAGTGCCTGCATGAAAATTAAACGGGGTATAAAAATAGCTGTGATGGGTTCTTTCTAATGACTTCTATGACAGATGTAGGCATGATTAATGACTACGCAATAATGCCTTGGCTGAACTTAATCACTAACACATCAGTTAATATTGACAAAGAGGAAATGAATGATACAGAGGCATCTACACTGCGAATCACCAGAACAGAGTGCATATTAACTACTTTGGGAGGCTTAGCATAGCAAGAGGTGATATGTCACTCTCAGCGTTGGATCCAAATCGCCTGCATGACTGCTGAACGGAGTCCTGCTG
>NW_010558990.1:10263-27906 GCF_000687285.1 Phaethon lepturus
TAGTCCTGGTCATTTCTTAGTCATCTGGTGGCTAATAAATCCTCCAGGAATCAATCATTAACTTGTCACACTTTTTTTTGTTCATGTGTAGCTGAAATATTTAGATGCATGAAATATGGTGGGACCCTTGAGTCTACAAACTATTTGGTCATGTTCTGAGATCCAAGGGAGATCCAACAACAGAAGGAACAATTGCAAGTAGCTGCTGTCACCCCATGCCTCCAGAATTTAACTCCAGTATTTTCATATCAGACCCATAACTCAACTCTGGGCTGGAAGATACAGACTTTTGCAGAAGACATCCTAGATCAATTTAAGGATCTCTCTTAAAGACAATGAACATGACTCCACAACCGTATTTCAGTAGTCCAAGTGATACAAAAAATACATTTAATTTCTGGATCTTCCTCTACTTACTTTCAGAAATTGTGTACTCAAAACTTTATACACAGAGTACAACCTATCCATGTATTTTATTTTCTGGATAAATTAAGTAGAATTAGCTTTTCCACTCTCCCACGGCAAGGCATTTTTTCCAGCTCTTGAACAGAAAACCCAGATCCCTTGCTGGATGTATGCCATAACGCTGCATACCCTAACATTGCACTACATAGCTGATGGGCACACGTGGCCTGAGGAGGGATGTCACTGGGGAAGCAGTACGAAGGCTGATTTCAATTAAATTCCATGGGTATTGGTACTACAGCCTGAATGGTTTAACCAATGACCAGGAAGGACACACAAACCTTGCATTGGGAAAGAGGACATACAACACAAGGATTAAATTAATATTAAATAACAAAGTAGATGATGCAGTCATACCTGGAGCTAGGTTAACTGGCAAGCTGGGCTTGTTCAACCAAATTGCAAGTTTCTCTAGAAAAGCAGAATTGCCAAGTTCTACACCAGCACCTGCTGGAGAGCAACACGGCGCGGTGCAAACAGCCCAGGCTCTGCACTGCTGCCTACGCTGGGTCCGTTCTGGGGTGGGAGAGGCACTGGGAAAGATCTTTTCATCAGGAGGGCAGTGCAGCACTGGGACAAGCACTCACAGAGGTTGTGCAGTCCCCATCCTTGGAGGTTTCGAAACTGGGCTGGAAAAGTCACGGTTGATCTGGTCTAGCATCGGTGATAGAGATGCTCCAGTTTTTCTGGAAAGTGCCGGCCATATCTACAGAACGGAGACGGCAAGAGTAATGGAGACATCGCTGAGCGCAAGCAGTTCACCATGAGCTCCCGGCACAGCAAGCAGCAGCTGGGGAGGACGATCGAGGGAGAAGGGAAGGGAGCACGCCTCTGTGGGCCATGCCAGCTACATCAGCTTGCAAACACTCCTCTTGTCCACATGTTTAAAAAAGTTGTTAGGGGAAAGTCTAAGAAAGACACAGGACACTGATCTGATGGAGAGACAAAATGGCTTACCAGAAGCAGAAAAACAAAGAGTTTGATCTGTTTGACTTCTCAAAGCAGGGGTAAAAAGTGACTGGACAGCACTCCATAAACACATCCACGCTGTGAAAACGTGTACGGGCAAACTCGAAGTAGACATAAGACAGAGATTTTAACAGTTAAAAATTAAACCACAAAGGAAGGAATAGATTCACCGTTTCTTGTTATCGTCAGGCTGAGCTATTGACATAAGTCATTGACACAAACAGGCAGTGACATCAAGGTCAGCAGCATACAGGAACCCTGACTAAATTATTTAATTGTGCATTTTAAACACTGCGCCTCATTCCTGCAACCCCTCCCGGAGCTCTTTGCAGTCTTCCAGCATGAGGCGGGGGAGCCGCAGCCCGGCAGCGCAGCCGGCAGAAGCCTCGGCCGTCCCGTAACCACAGACATGCCACCAGCCACATCCAGCGCTGGCGCAGCTCAGCCCTCCCAGGGTGACCTTCTTCGCCCAGAGACCGGGAGCAGGAGCTCCCAGCGCCGCTGCCGCTGCCTTGCTGGCGTCACCGGATTGCCCACACACCACCCGGGCGCTGCGGGACTCCGCGGGAAGTGATGCAGAGGGTTGCTACCGCCTCAGGTACAAAATGCAACAGGGATAAATCTGAAAAAACAGGAGCAGAGTACATCTGGAAACACCTGGAGGAGATTTCTGCACAATGTTTTGCGATAAAAGGTGTTTTTTACCTGGACGGGGAGGCAAATAAATGTTCTGAGGAGATCAGAAAATATAGAAATGTGAGCATAAAACAGGAGTATGGACTTAAAACAATGCAGAAAAAAAAATTTACTGCTGCTCTGGACAGTGTTTGCAGTAACCTTTATTTGGCTTGAAACAGGTATCAGTTTCTTCACCTATGTACTTTATTTCTCTTGTGGACAAGGTCGCTTTATAACCAAATGGGGTTTTCTTTTGTTGATCTGTAGCAAGAATTACCAATAAGAAAACAAATTTATTTCTTTCTCTGTCAAGGCTGACTTTGTCCTTGGGAGACTTTGGGCCATTTCAGGTGCAAAAGTCATAGCATTAAGCTACATTATGCTTGTACCTTTGGGCCAGGTTAGGCTTTCATCTCCTTTAGAGCTGGGACATATAATAAGCATCAGAGACTACAACCACCCTGAAGCCGACTGAACTGGCCCTATTTTTTAAGCAACCAAGATCAATGCTTTTCAATTCGGAGGTCAGGGATTTAAACCCTGGAGACAGCTCAGCCTGGGACTCTGCTACAGCCATGGAAAATGAGAGGGAATAGGCTCCGAGCTGGAGGGCAAACTGTCTTGCAGGTTACAAAGATAACTTTTGGCAAGTTTAAAAGAAAATAGAAGAAAATAATTAGTACCAGAAGACAACAGCTGAGACACGCCAGCAGGACACAGGCAAAAGGGGAATTTATTAGAAGACGACTATTCTCAGCCCAGACAGCCACTTCTCCCCTGGACCATTCCTCAGTGTCTGCTGGGCAGCAAGAGCAGAACGAGCTGTCCTCAGCTGAGGCAGAATGACCAGTTTTGGGTGTGTTTACCCTGTTTGAGTTAGTTGCCCTACGTTTAGCAAATCTTAAACGGTGGCACACAAATGGGAAGAGGTGGAGAAATAACGTGTTTGGTGCCTATAGCTCATGGCAGAGGTGCTTAAATCTGCTCTCTGCAATTCTCCTGCAGGAATTAACACTGCTAAGCACTGAAGATACTGAGCTGCAGCAGCACATCTTAGGGACAAGGGGAATGAAACCCCTTCCCACTCTGATTAATTCCTTGAGAACGGGCCATGGGACACCCCGGACGCCCTCAGTCAAGCACTTCAGAAAAAGAGATAGAAAACCCCTTTCACTCCTGCCACAACACCCCACATCCCATCTGCTTTGTTGATTGTACTTGTTCTTTCAGGTGTACAATGGGTGGAAATCCTCAGGCAGAAGAGGGAAGGGATTGCAGATCAAGGCTTGGTTTCATAGGATGAAAGGGAAAACCACTTCCTCCTACAGGCACGCAGATTTAATCTGCATTTCCTTCCCCTCCCAAATCTTAAGCAAAACTGTTTGGTACCTTCACTGGAAATTTAGGATTCATTGCTACATCCAGCCTCACAGGAGTACTGACACTTACTACTTTTTCTCCAGACACAGCTAAATCTCTGGCTACCCTACTCAAACCTTCCACACAGTAGTATCTGGGTAATTGCTGCCCAGGCTGCTCCGGCATCATTAGTTGAATTTTCCAGACAAGCGACTGAAAAATAAAGAGGCCTGAGAAAGCAAAGGGCAGCGCTGGGTCTGCGATTTGCAGGGGATTGCAGGGCATGAACTGCAGATCGGGGTCTTATGACGGGTCCTGGAGCGACCTCAGGACAAAGCAGGTCCCGCGAACAGTGGGGGCTGTGGGGAATGGCGCGGCACGACGGAGATGCCCGGAGCAGCAATCAGGGGCAAGCGCAAGCGCGGCACAGCAGATGTTTCTAACTGCAGTCTCAGGCATCGGTGCAAAAACCTATCCCATAAACTGCAGAGTCCCTCCCTAACCCAGCAAAACTGTCGGTTCACCTGCTGGCTCCCCCCTCTCCCACGGCTCTACAGCCCTGGCAGCCGAACGGCTGCCCGGCGCCTCGCTAACGGCCCGGAATACCGATGTGCTGAGGAAAGAATGAGCCGCAGGGACAAGACGGGCTGAAGAAGTTCCCTGGCCTGAGAGGCGAATGGATGCCGTTCGCCCCAACACACCGTATCTTGCACCTTCCTGCCAGTTCTTTCCTCTTCTAAGGGCTCCAAGAAATGAATATCAGTTATTTTATTATTTATCAGAAATCAATTGAATATCAGATTGGTGGAGGCTACACCACTTTTATAATTAAACCCATTCTCCTCCCCCCGTTCACTGGATCTGGAAGACACAGAACGGTTCAGCGTGGCTCGGTGGGCATGAAGGGGAGCAGAGGTACGCAGCTGAAGGAGGAACGCTCTCCTTCCAGGCAGCATGGAAGAATGAACTTTTAAATCAACTTTTAGGCTTGTTCGGTTCTTACAGCAAGCACTTAAACGGATGGTAATCTATGAGTTTCTTTTAAAGCACATGGATAAATGCTCTGGTAAACCAAATTACTGCGCCAGGATGGGCTGCAATCAATAACTGCATCAAACAGGCAACGGTGATTGTGAGAGCACGCGAGAGGGACGAGGCCAGCGCCAGCGCGCAGTTCACTGGCGGTACTGAGCAAGCAGGGCAGAAAGGAAGCTGACTCAAAGATATTAAGTTCATACAATTTTAATGAAAAAAAACCACGTTGCTAGAGAAAGAATCCAGATCCTATTAGCGTCCTCACTGATGGGAAGATTGAAGCGCGAGCTTGGCTTTATTAGCCACAGGAGGATGCAGATGGCATAGCGGTGGACTCAACACCGTACCTTACGCGCAGCTACAGCTGGAAAGCATCTTTATTAGATAAAATATAAGCTGGAGATGAACCCAAAGGAAGCTGTGCTGCTTGTTTCTCTCCTCAGGAACTGTCTGATACTTTTAATTTGACTATACATCCCTCACACCCCAGCTTTTACTTCTTCTGCTATCCTGAAACTCCATTTCCTAATGACGGCTCCTTAGTCCCGTGCCAGCCACAGTGACACAAAACCAGAGTGAACCCTCTTCCCATCCTACCCCTGTTCCTCTCCCCCAGGGTTAGATCTGGATGCACGGAATTCTTCAATTATCTCCATACTCCTGGAATGTCCCTGCTAATTAATTTTTACCACTGTGGCATTTACTGAAAGGAAGGAAATCATCACCTTGAGATTTCACTGCTGTTTAACTCCTCAAAGCAATTTCTTAATGTAATTGCATTTTCTTAAGGACAAAGAAAACTTTGTGATGCCACTTAGCCAGCTTTTGGAGAGGCTGTGTTAAAGGCTGCTGTAACTCCGAGATAGCACCTAATTAATGAGCCTGCCCAGAAGACAACAGCTCCCTTCCCAGAAAAACTGCCGTGTTTTGAGGTTGGTGTTTGCTCTGTCAGAATGAAAAATGATGGAAAACCATGGCCTTTTAACACTTTAAAGACTATAACGCTCATGCAAAACAAATAAAACCACCTTCACCTCCAAACTATGAGGATATTTCAATATCTGTATATTGATTCAGAGCAAAATCCAGGTATCTCTTTCTGAAAATTTGTCTTTAGAAGATTTCAGCCACTTCTATCCACCTCCACTAATTCAGGTTTGAATACCTCTTTTCATTTTTGAGAGGATCTTACCAAAACAACCATTTTGGCTCTGGCACCACCTTTAAGTGTACATCGAGATCACAAAAGCCCAGGTTCACCAAGCTTCTGGATCTAGACACCAACCTAGAAGCTGTTGTTCTAGCTTGCATACATATTTATGCTCTACACCATTCAGAAAAGGTGCCCAGCAACAAGGACTTCTGCGAGAGATCAAACCCTCTCCCTAAACTGAGTAAACCGTGGACTTAAAAATACGTTGACATTGCATGCAAATGTTCTAACCATTACCCTGTGGTTTGTTGCGGGTCTTTCTGGAACAGTATTGAAAAAAAACCCCACCAACAACAAACCCAAACCCAAGCATAGCCAACCCAGAAATCAGTTTCTAAAGCTTTTGTGACACTTTAATTCACTGCCTTAGTCTTTGCTTTGACAAGATAGCGCGCTGAAAACATCGTATTAGATCGTCTAATGAGCTGGGGGCTATGACAGCTCCACTTGTGATTTTGAACATACTGTAATTCAATCGAAAAACAAAACACGCACTGCAGAAAATGTATCTGCTGCCCTCTCTAATAAAATGTGAGGCTCCCTAAAAATAAAACAAAGCAAATGCAATCACAATACATACACTGGACAGTCCTAAGAAAAGCAGGATCCATTAACGATCATTACTACTGAGAGGAAAATAAGTCAGTCCTGGCCGGTTTATACAACAGGTCTGCCCAACAAACAAACAGTTGCTGGATTTAGGCCATTTTTGCTGGCCTGCATATGTATTTTGGAAAGCATCGACACTAGAGAAGGCAGAAATACCACCACAAAACGCCCCAGACTGCTTCCTTCTTTCACTCCCTCACCCAAGGCATTCAAAGGGGAGCAAACTATTTCAAAGGAAGAAACACTGACTGAGAGCCCCAGCGATGGAGGCAGCAAATGACACTGGAGACAGTGATGGGATAAAACAGCCCCCACAGAGGAAAGCTGGACATCCTGGACATCCTGGACATTCACGGCCACCAGCGCTGGTGCGTGAAGCACCCACCTAAGCTGCCCCAGCTCTCCAAACGGACTCGATGCGGCCATCTCCAGCCCCTCGCATGCAAACCTGGGTCCACCAGGTCTGGGAGAACAAGGTGCAGAAAGAGAGAAACTGAGCTGAATAAATCTTGTCGGCTAAGACTTCTGTACAGCAGCGCCTACTGCGTTCCTGACTCAAAGACTGAGATTGAAAAATGGACTTCGAACAATTCTGCACATTTATTTTTAAAAACCTTTGCCTTAGTCTGCTCCTTGAAGGAGGCAGAGCTGTTAGCAGCAATCAGTCTCAAAACAGCTCAGCTTTCCCTCCTGTGAGAGACGGAGTCCCTTGTCTCCTTTGCCCCTTTGCTTCACATCCTTCCACCCTACTTCTGCTCACGTGCAAGTGCTGAGAGGGATTCACCACCGAAATTGTTGTTGTTGTTTTGGTGATGGTGGGATGAGCTCTTTGAGTTTGTTTGTTCAGTTGTTCCTTATGATGAAAAACGCCCTTGCACAAATTTAAGGCCACAGTGTGTGCTGGATGCTGCCTCTTTCTGACACCCCCATCTTTGAGTTGCCTCCAGCCTGGCCAGCAAACGGGCAACCACAACCTGGGGAGAAAGGAGATTCCTGCTTCCCACCCATCTGTGGCTGTCAGGAATACTGAGCTGTGAAGATCCAGGAAAAAAAAAAAAATCAGATCCCATGACAAAACAACAATGCCATTTGAACCCCAAAATTCCAGTGGTGCAGCCGGGCAGGTACGAGTCAGCCACCCTCCTACGCCAGCATCTCCCCAAAACAGCATTGTCTCATACCACGGTGCTTCATGGCCTCCCTGGGAACCCTACAAGGGATAGGGTTGGCTGCCAAAGCATAGTATCGCCCCAAACACAAGCACCTGAGGTAGGGGCAGTGGAGGGGACGAGCCCCCTTCTCCCAGCGACCCCACAGCCAGACCTGCGCGAGCAGCGAGCCCCAAACCCCAGCCACGGGGCAGCGACGCGAGCGGCCACGGGGAAAGAAAGAGTTACGAGCTCCTCAAAAGAAATAAGCACACAACATCCCACGCCTTAAACGTGGCTGAGACCAAATGACTCTGCCCTTTGATGGCCGGCATGAAACCAGAGACTTGCTCTGAAATGAAACCGCTGTGGGAGGATCTGCCGCAACACAACAGCAGAGAACCTATTTTTGAGGTAATGTGTATTTTCCTAGTGCCGATCGCGGTGAATCATTTAATCCCCATTCGGAAGACTGCTAAGACGACACTTTCGAATGAAACAGGCTCTGCTTGTGAAACTTGGGCCTGGATTTGTATTCAGATACAATTTCAAATAAACAAATAACTTCACAAATAATTAAATAAATAAATGCATAAAGAATATAGCCTCTGTTTCTGGGGCTGTTTTTTGGGCAGCCAGATTTGTCTTCTGTGTCCAGCAATTTTATGCAGAATGGAATAAACTCCAATATCTAATTGTTTTCCTCCTCCCACAGGATTCCATAAAATTTTATGTTGTTTCTTCTAAGTCTAGTTTTTTTCCCAATGTTTTACACATAATTGCCTTTTTGTTTTCAGTAAATCTATATATTGCTATTCTCTTTCTTCCAGCTGTTTCATCTACTGTTCTAGTTCATCTACACTCTCAACCAATTTTATCAAGCTCTGTTTTATCTCCAAAATTGAATTTTCAAGGTTATTGAAGAAATATGTTTTCCTCTATTTTCATTTCCTCTCTGAACTCCACCAGGGCTTGTGTTGGATGCATTTTGGAGCTCTGCATAGTTAGTGGTATTGCTGCGTTTATTCTACCTCATTGCTATGAAAAATATACTGACACAACCTTCCTGAATGCCTTGTGTTTTCTTTGCTTTTCCCACCATCCTACTCCACAAATCTTGCCTCTCTTTTCCACTCGAGAGGCATCAGCCAAACCACAAGTCCATTACACAGATACCGACTATCGTCCATGATTTGTAACTGGAAGGGAAAACATCTCATTTCAATCCATACCATTACACCCAGCTGATATGCATTATCTCATTTTGAAAGATTAGATACTGCATAATTTCATTGAAAGTGTAGCAGATATTAATTGAATCATAACGTGTGCCTTGAGATACTTTTCTCAAAACCTCTGGACGAGTGTAACCTTTCTCGATCATATGATGACAATGGACTTTTTAGCAAACATCTTACTTAAATAACACAATCAAACCTTACCAACAAACTGGGACCTATTAGGTTAGCTCACAGTGTTTGATTCTCCACCACCGGAACTAGAAGCATAACAGGTTCCCAGGAAAGGACCAGCATTGCATAAGCATTCGGTACCTTGCAGACCTGTTGCACACCTGCAGATGCAGGGAGGAACCACGTTTTTGCTATTTCTGATGGTTTCTGTAGAAAGCCCCTGGTTTCTTGCAGCATTTCTGACTGCAACATCTTGCCTTATTTACAAGTGTTTCAACAAGCTTCTGTAAAACAGGTGCTGCCCACAGGAGCACAAGAACAGAAGACTGGATGAATACCCTGCGTGACCGAGCCACTGCCTAGCAATCATAGTCAACTAGGCTAGAACCTGTCTGGTAAATCTCACTGCTGTCATGATTTAAAATCTACCTGTATTTATGTATCTAGGTATTCTTGCATCAACGCTGGCTTTTAGAGCTTTAAACAGCCCCACGGTATACACTCAGAGCCCAGCTGCATCTCCCAGTCTTTCTTCAGGAAGGTGAAACACGGCAAATTATTACAGTCTCTTCCTGTAACATCAAACCCTGCTTTGCACGTGTTCCGTCTTGCGTCCAGCCATCATGAACATGCGCTCAAATGCAGAGATGAGGTCTCGGCGCTGCCTCACGGAGAGGCTCAGAGGGACCTGTCTTTACATTGGGCATAGACCTGTTGGTGCATCGCAGGATCGGGTCTTCATGCCAGCAATACCTCAGTGATCCCTAGACCAGTTACTGCAGCCGGGCAGACCCTTCTCTACACCCATTCCAAAAAGCCCACATAAACAATACCTGTGCCTTGGTCTCCAAGAACTGCAGCTTTCTGAAATCACCAAGGTCCTTTCTATATGATAACTCTATTTTCCACTACGTGAGCAATATTTCCAAGGCAGATTTCTGTTAAAGCAAAATGACGTAGGTTCAGCGTTTGTCTGCTGCTGAGCTTTGACTAATTTGACTTTTGAGAATCAGAAGTAAAAACCTGGACAAAGTGCAAGAACAGTGTAGATAAATTGTTTCTGTCTGCCGCAGGACAGCTTCAGTGAGTAACTGGAACTGCCCTGGGGCATGTGGACCTTACTACACGGCATCAGCAATTTCCATCAAAATGTGCCCATTTTTTGTGCCACGGCCATCACCAAGACTTTAAACGTAAGTGTCCCCAGGACTGCTTTTTGAGGAACTCTTCCCTTCAGAGTAGTATTTCTCCTGCAAAACCTGTCTGTTGCTACTCCTTTCTGACCCAGATCCTTTACTCACTTGTTAGACACACCCAAACTCACTGTTTCTATCAAGATATATGTAAAACAGTTTTGCAGAATTAATACAAATGGATATTCCACATCTCACTTGCCTCAAAATTAATTTATCAACTTAAAATGACCAGATCTTCTTATATCATTGATCCTTGTCAAACCAATGTTACAGTTTACACTACTTTTCCTTTAACTTTATCACTTAAGTTTTTTTTCCCTTCGGAAGTTTTGCAGAAACTTGAGGTCAGGCCTGTTCTTCTTAGGAACATAATTATTTTACTTCATCTCTAATACAGGGACTACCTTTGCCATTCTTTGCATCTGACTCCAACACTACCTAGGCAAGCTAGCTGCAGGACCTGAGACCTCATGAACCAGGTCTTGCAGAAATCTGGACACCCCAAATGCCTCATCCAAGCAAAATTCAACTGCAAACATAAAGCTTCATGAGTCTAATTCTGCTGATTTCTCCTTTCACATTCTTACTGACATTATTCATCCTGTCCTTCTTTTCTGAGGCAGTGTCATCCAATACTGAAGACCATTTCCAAGTACTGATTATTGTTGGACATACTTAGATGATTTTGAACTCTACCTCATCCTTGCTATCCAGCTGCTTCTTTCACCGGTCTGGTACATGCAGAGATGAAGACCCTTTCAGTCCCATGTTTCCTTATCTTATGCAAGGCCCAACTCCAAAATGGACCCCAGACTGTCTCTCCTCAGCTGAGCACTTTTGAACCTCTGACATAACTTTGCTGTTATATCCCCTGTAAACTGCTTCCATTAGCCAAAGCATCTTAAAGCAGCCATAGATGCACTTGTGGTGGGAATCCCTTCCAACCATCCTTTAAGACCCATTACTGGATTTTCAGCCAGCCCACTTAAGAATCCCAGGAACTAAAATTCAGAGGAATTTCAGTTCAAACATAATTATGTAAGACTACATGACGGAAAAATGGAGGCACAGCACCACCACTGTAAAGTCAGCACATCTGCATTACAGCAGAAGGGCTAAGCTCTTCCGTACCTCATGAGAATTCGACATCAGCCTAAAAATAATCCCCTGATGAAGCAAGTCACTGCATGAAGAGCAGAAGTAAAAAACCTTGTTTCTCTTGCACTTTCTTCTCTCTCTTTTTGTATGGATTCTCTGCTATCCAGTGTAGCTTCTGCAATGGTTTGGAATGGAGAAACAGATAAAGTCTCTGTGTTCTGTATTGCCATCTATTTTAATATAATTATAGAATCATGGAATCATTTAGGTTGGAAAAGACCTTTAAGATCATCAAGTCCAACCGTTAGCCTAGCACTGCCAAGTCCACCACTAAACCATGTCCCTAAGCACCACATCTACACGTCTTTTAAATACCTCTGGGGATGGGGACTACACCACCTCCCTGGGCAGCCTGTGCCAACGTTTGACAACCCTTTTGGTGAATAAATTTTTCCTAATATCAAATCTAAACGTTCCCTGGCACAACTTGAGGCCATTTCCTCTCATCTTATCACTGGTTCCTTGAGAGAAGAGACCAACCCCCACCTCACCACAACCCCCTTTCAGGTAGCTGTAGAGAGCGATGAGGGCTCCCCTCAGCCTCCTCTTCTCCAGACTGAACACCCCCAGTTCCCTCAGCCACTCCCCATCAGACTTGTGCTCCAGACCCCTCCCCAGCTCCGTTGCCCTTCTCTGGACACGCTCCAGCACCTCAACGTCCTTCTTGTAGTGAGGGGCCCAACACTGAACACAGGATTCGAGGTGCGGCCCCACCAGTGCCGAGTCCAGGGGCACGATCCCTGCCCTGCTCCTGCTGGCCACACCATTGCTGGTACAGGACAGGATGCTGTTGGCCTTCTTGGCCACCTGGGCACACTGCTGGCTCATATAACATGCATGCTTGGGCTTTTTAGTTTTCCATCACGGGGAATAAGTCAGTGAACATTGCATACCACTTAGAAAGGTTTTGTACAGAGTAGAAGTCAAGGAGAATAAGAGAAAGTGGATGCTGGTCCCAAAAAATCACTCACCCTCTCACAGCAAATGCACAAAAGAGCAGTGAGCATACTCTCCTCCGCACAAAACAGCCCTCTTTCAGCAAGATTAAGCTGTAACCTCAAACCTATAACCTCATCCTCTCCGCGCATGCTCAGCCTGCCAGCCACACTCATCCTGGACCACACGGTACGCACAGCACCCAGGGGAGTGGGTATGGCCTTAGGTACATCAAGTGATAACAATGAGACTACCGTACACATACGCGCAATAACAGCATACACATATCAGCACACAGAGCTCTGAGGTAGTTGGGAATTGGGTGCATTTTTTAGCTAGAGGCAATCAGCAAGCATACATTGCTGAATTTCAGTCTGACAGGCACTGATTATGTATCAGACATGGATAATTTTTTTCCTGAGAAACCATTCTTGATTTGAAAAGAAAATCAAGGCGGTCCTTAAGAGTAGCCATAAACTGCTAATTGCCTCCTTTCTCAAAAAGAAAAAAAAAAAAAGCAACTATCGAAATTTATTTTCAAGGAGGCTTTATGAAGAACTGGTCCCAGACTAAGCAATATGCCAAGGGCCACAAAGTTTTGAGACGGGTTGTGGCAATCATCCTGTTATTATACATAAAAGAGAAGTCAGATGCTAATTACCAGTTTTCAGAAACAAAGCTGTATAAGCTCCTGTGAAGGAGTGTGATTAGAGGATTAGTGAGATACAGCTGGATACATACAGTTTTGTTCTGTGTGAGTGTCCAACATGGCACAAATGGCACAACTCAAGGAAGATGTTTCCCATTCATTTCTGTAGATCGTTTAACATCAATGTTCCTATTCTAGTTTGTGATTTCACCATCAACATGTCTACATGCTGCCTAGACACTGCAGCACATTAATGTTTTGATCCAGGAACAACTCTTACATGTTAGACCAAGTGCCTCAAAGAGATGCTAAAATGAATATTACTATTAAAGGGTCATAGGCTTATAGCTCCATATGGTTCAGTAATTACTAGATACATGCAGGAGGGTCACTGCAAAGGTCAACACTCTTATGACATGAAGGGAGGGAGCACAACCAACAGAAGATCAGGCTGCTTTTGTTATTGGTTCAACATCTTCATTTTTTTTGACCAACAAATTCAGTCTGATCAAATGTAGATCCAACAGCAAATGGGCTGCCACATGCACGAATACGAGATCAGAAATTAGCAAGCCAGGTAATACTTTAAAGAGAATCACAGATCTGATTACACCTGGACTAATTAATATCCAAATCAGAAGTCCAGCAATGAGTCAAATTAATTTTATCCAATAAAATATCCAATTTTATTAATTCAACTGTTGAACTATGGGACCAATTTCCCTTCTGACTTATTATTATTTGGTGTTACAAAACACCAAAATCACTGGAGCTATCTCCATGTTCACCACTAGGAAATATGGCTTTTGTATCTTAAAAATATATACCAATGCAGCAGAAAATGGCTTAAAATAAACTCATTCTAGGTTGATGATATTAAATTAAATAGGATGGCTTTTCCAGCCAGGATTTATTTTGTTTTGTTCTTTTGAGACACAAATGCTCTGGTCCAAAGAAAATGTGAGTACAGTTGTGGATGCACTAAATAATGGCCACACTAAAGAAATTCAGGGACAAAATTAGAAATAGATATGTCCAAATTATAGGAGGCCTCTGCGGATGTCTGAGCTTATTATAAAGCCCTTTTGTCTTCTTTCTCCTCTAATCCATTACAGACAGGAGACAGTTTGCTCTCTTAATGAAGCTGAAAACAATAAATATAGAGTAAATAAAAGTCACACCAGTGTGGCCTCTTTCATGTTAAGCTTTGGTACTCAAAATGCAGCAAGAACGTGCAAGATGTATTTGAATAAAATCAGTGGCTTGCTTGGAAAAGGCTTGTATCATGAGTAATTAGGAAAAGAAACAAGTTGGGCTTAAAGCTCTAGCAAGACACTTCAGTTGAGAATTTCCGGCTCAGACAGTCAGACACAAAGGACTGAAGGGGCAAAAAGCACAATTAACTGGACACATGCGTAGGCTGAACTTCACGCTTGGACAATACAACCCTGCAAAGAGCCTAATGAAAAGGAGAGAGAGAAGCAAGGAGGAAGAGAGTGGGAACTTCCATGATTACAACCTCCAGGAACTGAAAGGTCAGATCCTGATGACTTGGTTGTTTAAGAGTCAGTGCCTGAGAAGTCACAAATCTGGGGCCTTCCAGGCTCTGTGAATGACTGGAATGGATTTTAGTATCTACATGATTAAAAAGAAACGGTTAGGCCTGCCTCAAATCAGGCTGAGGCAGAGTCGATGAATAGGAGAGAGAGGACTTGCAAGTGAATTGACTTTGACAGCGCAGTCAACTATTCTTTTTGAGGGGAAAACCAGAAGAGTATAACTCACAGGCTCTGATCTCTGCCTGGAGAGCAAAAAGCCAACCTAGGTCTGCACAAAGGACATGAACAAGAGCACGTGTAGCACATGTGAACTTGACTTGTGGTTACTCTTATTTTCCTGGTGGCACTGTGCAATACCAACAATTTCTTTGCCGTTAATTAGAAGGATGGTATTTTTTCATTGAGTTTCAGAGCCACACCGCACAAATAATATTTGGTACAGAAAAGCTTTTTCATTCCTTTAGTGCAGTCGGATTTTCTAGAAGAGCTGACCCTCCTCAGATGTCAGAAATAATTCACACCTGTAGGAATAACTGAGCTTAGAAGAATGTAAAGAGTACACATATATTCACCCTGGAGAGGCTGGACAAGCATCGGCCTGAAATAACCACTGAAACCGCTAGAGAAAACCAACGGGGAACCAGGGAGGTACAAGAAACCCAATGACAAACCCAATGCCTACCCTGAAAATGGGGGTGGGGTGGGAGAAGGAGCTGGAGAGCTATACCCAGACACCTTAATTTCAGTTCCCAGAAACATTCTGCAGCAAACAATCAAATAATTTGTGAGCTCTTGGAAGATAACCCTGAAATGAGTCACTGTCACTAGGGATTTGTCAACAGCGAATCATGTCAACATAATCTAATCTCCTTCTTTAAGAGTGTAAGAGAGACAGGTGGTTGGGGAGAAATCGCTGATATCCTGCATCTTGACCTGAGCCAGGCGTCCGTTGCCATAAGCCAGCCATAGACGTGTGACCCGCTATGGTGGGGAAACTTGAGCACGAGGTGGTGTAAAACTCATCAGACAGCCATTCTGACAGAGCCCTCGCCAGAGGTTCCTGGCCAGATCTGAAGCCTTAGAGTGCAGCTCTATCCAAGCCAGCTACTTGGAGAAGGAAAAAGAGCTGGACAAAGACAGCACAGGGAACCATCAGGTGGGAAGGGGGTCTGCAGAATAACTCCTTGAATTCACAACAGATCACAGCTGAATGGGAATCAGCAGTGTCATGCTGCTGTGCATCCGTCTGCAGTGGAGGAACACGTCTACATGGCAACGCTACGGCTCTCCTCTGCCCAGCAGCCACAGGCAGAATAGGGCATAGCTGCGTCCAGGCTTGGAGATGCACTTCAAGAAGATGAGGCTAACCTCAGGGAGTACGGATGAAAATAGCAATAGTGATCACATCTAGACAACTCAGTGTATAAGGAAAATCTGCAGGAAATGGGTCCATGTAGTTTAGAGAAACCTGAAGGCTGCAAGACAACAGTCTAACTAGGGAAGGAGCAACCAAAAGAGGATAAACTGCTCTCCATCCCCACTGTGGGTTGCACGAAGAGTAAGGGGCTTAAACTGTACGAAAAGAGAAAAACTGTACTGAATGAGAAAGAGCTGTAGGACAGGGATGGACAGAGGCCATGTGGAGGCTGAAGAACATGAATAGTTTTGACCGATGCCTCTCAGGAGACCGGTAGGGCTAGTTTAGGGCAGCTTCCACCAGCACACCACAGCCACAACACTGACAATTTCAGAAAGCCCTGTGTATGCATGTACTGAGAATCCTTTTTGCTAATACAGATTTAAAATGTCAACTCCCTCCAGCAGAGCAAGATGTTTGGTTTTCTGGGTTCAGATCTACGGAGTTTAGCTTGAAAGGGATAATAAAACCCAACAGTCTCTTCATACCACCAAAGTTTTAAACACAGGAGATATGCAGAGATGCCTGTTTTCCCCCTGTAGCTCTCAAAATACAATAGTGTGTGTTGAGGGTACCAAAGACAATACAAGGAAAACACTTCTAATGAGATCATTCATAAATAACAGGCTTCTCCACCGATGAAAGTGCTTGGCACAGTTTTACGTTGTAAGCCTAAACACATCGTAATTACCCTTACAAAACAAGCTACAGAAGAAGCTGCATCTGTTAGCCGTTCCAGTGCAAACCAGGACCTCCAAGAGAAAAAATAACCATCCCTCGTTGCAGAGGTCAGTCCCATCGTTTCATTTTAGCGAAGAGCAGGCGCTGTTCGTGCCCCTGCCCCCTCTGTGTGCAAACCAGTCCTGCCACAAACAGGAAAATAGGACAGATACAGCCTATTGTTACAAACAGAGTAAAAAGGAGAAACTATGCCAATAATCAATACGAATGATGAAATAAATCTGAATAAACTGCTACACCTTGAGAGAAACAGTCGATTGAAACAGGGATAAAAATGGCTTTATTGATAAGAATATGTATTAATGGGCATAATAACTACAAAGGAACTTGGAAAAGTGAGAAATATATATCAATTGCAAATGGTTTGAATATATCTTCAAGGGCCTGGACTACCTAGAAATAACAACAACTCTAAAAAAATGGTAGGATATGCCACCTCTTTGTTTACTCTCTAGAATTGTTATTTACTGACCCAGTAGTAAATGAAAGGTGTGAAATTTCCCTTTTGTTATGTGGAAAGCTTGTAAATTTGAGAAGGAGAGTGTGAGAAATCCTGTTACTAGGAATTTTCTATCATAAACTTTCCCCAAGAAAGCCGCTTGTGCAGCTTACTAACGCTGCCACCAGCCTGCAAAGACCCGCCACGGCAGACGACTGTGGTCCCCACAGCAAGAGACGGAGGTCAGGCAGAGTGATGCTCCCCACACGGGTGGTGGAGCTGGACAGCCAGGCAACGCGCAGGGAGCACGCGGGTAAAATCCATACCCTACCAAGCCATTGACACAGCCGCGCAACCGTTGCGTCCCGTGCTCTTTGAAACGCTTCATCTGCTGATGCTGCTGGCAAGACTCCTGTTGTCTTCAGTGATTTAACTCGTAACAGGGATCTCATGCAACATGGCCAACAGATTTTTCCAAAGCCTGATGGGAGCAAGCAAAAGAAGGAAGCTCTCCAGAAAAGCATTGCTTCCCCACAGCAACAACGATCCTCTCAGCTTCCAAAGCATCTCAGTGACTGCTGTAACGAGCCCCGCGTCCTCTGGACTGGCTGCATTAGAAAAACCTGATTACGTACCAGTACAATCGAAGTCTAATTTCAT
>NW_010558990.1:27937-29933 GCF_000687285.1 Phaethon lepturus
TGAGTGAAAGGAATGTACCTGCTGACACCATTCTTTTCTCCACAGGTAAAATGATTTGCAAAACTTCATTATTAGCAGCAGTGGACAACATGTCTGAATAATGAAAATTAAAATAAAATCTTCCATGAGACGGTGCAGAGAAAGTGGTAACTTTTCTTTAAATATGAATTAAAAGACTATTTTATGAGACACTTATAGTTACAAAGTCAAACGTTTGAAAGTTAGACAGGAAGACAGTGATTTATAGACCAAAATAAATAATCACATAAACAAATACATGATGTAACACAGAAGCATTCACAGACAAAAATAGTTGTGTGCCTACATCAATCCAAATAACCTTAAACTTTTAATGCTTCACTTGGCAATCATAGTTTTAGTTGAAATGTGTATTTCTTTCATTACGGGAATAAGTCTCCTAAGTAATATTGGAGGGGCAAAAAAAAAGAAATCTATCATTTCTTCAGCTAAAATGGCCAGTGGCAAGAAAAATTAGCTGAATGGCCAACCTAACTATTCCAATTCACCTTTCCGTGAGTTGGCTGGTTGTTGACGTTGTCACAAATTTGCTTTGGTGAAAGCACCCTTTGTGCCTGAACTTTCTGTAACACTTCTTACAGCCAGAATAAGAACACTGCTGAAGAGCATCAAGTAAAGGGGGTAAGGGGAGGTAAACAACTTAAAATGCCAAAAACCAGGATGAAAGTGCTGCTGACATTTGTGTTGTTTGTTTTTTTTCTCCTAACTTCCCTCCCCCAACTGAAACGTTCCTTCTCATTCTGCTGAGGTTATTTCTAGGGATTCCACTGAATGCCATGAGCCCTAGCATGGACTCTCATTGACTTCCCTCTCAATTCTTCGGTTGCACCTCACTGTGTACATCTGCCCTTTGATTCTTACCTCTTAACTGGTTACTAATTGTGAAGCTGGTCTCTCTTTTATCATATCACAACATGGTTTCTTTAAAATAGGACATGGCCTAAGGCACAACACAAAGCCAAAAGGAAACCTTCGCTCTTGAAAATACCCTGTGTAGGAAATAAAGCTCCACGGACAGTCCACTGCCCACGCAGGCATTCCCAGCCGCCCTGGAAAGCCCTTCCAAGAAACAGCCCGGGTTTTTTTTGTTCCTTGCAGGAGGTGCCGCATATCTGGCGGCTGTGCAAGCTGACGTGCTACTGAACGTGGGTGCTACCAGCACCTTGTGTTAACTCTGACAGGGTCCCTCTGCAAGGACAGCACCGTCAGGAGGAACTAATGGCCTGTTTGCAGGTCAAGGGGCTGCGGCTTGCCTTGCCGAGGTGGGAGCGGACTGCTGCCCCATGGGGCAGGACCTAACCGTGCCCTGTCTCCCCAGCACCTTCCCCCCCTCACTGCCACAGAATGAGGAAGAAAGCCCCGATGTCAGCTAGAAATCATGAAACAAGCATCCTACGAACGAGAGCGGCGAGAGCTGTCGCAGCTCTGCAGCAGTTCAACGCCGCCGTGAAGCGGGAGGGAGCGTCACCCCGACCCTGGAAGCTCCTCACCCTGAAAAAGCCCCGAGCACGGGTCAGGCGGCAGAAGGTGGCCCTGGGTGTCTGTTGTGGGTTCAGCCCCAGCCGGCAACTCAGCCCCACGCGGCCGCCAGCCCACTCCCCCCCGGCGGGACCGAAAACTCGTGGGTTTAGATAAAGGCAGTTTAACAGGGAAAGCAAAAGCCACGCACACAAGCAGAGCAAAACAAGGAATCCATTCCCCACTCCCATGGGCAGGCAGGGGTTCAGCCACCTCCGGGGAAGCCGGGCTCTGTCACGCATAATGGTTTCTTGGTAAGACAAACACCGTCACTTCGAATGTCCCCCACTTCTCTTCCCCCAAGTTTTAGTGCTGAGCATGATGCCGTATGGTCTGGAATATCCCTGTGGTCATTCGGGGTCAGCTGTCCCGCTGTGTCCCCTCCCAGCTTCTTCTGCACCCCCAGCCTGCTCACTGGGTGGGGTGAGCAGCAGCAAAG
>NW_010558990.1:29964-68595 GCF_000687285.1 Phaethon lepturus
CAGGAACTAAAACGTCCCTGTGTTACCAACGCTGTTTCCAGCACAAACCCAAAACTCAGCCCCATACCAGCTACTGTGAAGAGAATTAACTCTAAACCAGCCAAGACCAGCACGGTATCCCGTCCTTCAGGGATACCAAATCTGCATAAAGGCCAGGGAGTTTATTTAACAGTGTGCGCAGACACTCTCCTCCGTAGCCTCTTCGGTGCTGGCTGCACCCTATTTCCCGTGAATTTCCGCAGCATTTCCACCCACCTGCATTAGTCATAGAAGTACCAGAAAAGGCACCATCCAACGACTATTTATCCAATCCTAAACCCCATGTCGGGAAGAAGCAGGGAGAAACATCACAGAAAGATGCTGGCCTCATTCAATCTACAAGAGGGGAGAGACGCACGTGCAAGACCTTCCAGAGGGTTACATTTATCCTGGAGGCTTCCTGCCCAGCTTGGGGCCATTTAAGATCAGAGCATCCATGTGCTCTTGGGGGAGGTTTTTGATGGAGGAGAGATGCTGTTTGCTTCATGCTGATCCTCCTCTCTTGAGTTCCAAGGGGACAGCCTAGCTTCATGGAGCTAGCTTGAAATAGCTGGAAGTACCGATACGCCAGTGTCAGCAAAAAGCTACTAAGCTTAGGAGGGTGCAAGCTTCTGTGAACAAACCTGAAAGAAATACTGATGGATTAAAAAGTGCCATTCTCCCAAGATTATCAGTTTCACTACTCAGATCCTGGATGCCATATCCAGGAGAAGCAGAGCAAAGACACCGTATTCTGATTCTCCATATTTTAACTATAGATATGCAACACTTACATCTACTTCCATTCCTCCTCTCATTCTCACTTCTTGAAAAACAAAAAAACTTCTGTCTATTTTGTCTTTGGTCTTGCCTTCAGTCAATGCTGTGAACTGCTCTGTGGTGTAAGACTATCTGTTACAGCACCGATTGTCAAAAAGAAACCTCTATGAATAATTCAATTTCTTCCAATAACATCCATGTTTATGCTTCAGGTTCTGGGGTACTTGCTGCTTTGCTGTCTTTTGGAATTGCTAACAAGAAAAAGATACATCTCAGGAGGTTCTCTAAGCGACCATAGTTTTAATATTAAATAAGAAAAAATTCAAATTATCTCATTCTCATTTACAATTTTCCATGTTGCCAGTGCTTGCATATTCATTACCTCTCCAGGTCACTAGACACACATTGCCTTTGACCTTGCTAAATGTCAAAAAGCTCCTAGCATTTTGCTTTACTGATCAAGCCATCAATTATTGCCATATATTTTTCCTCCCTTGCTCCATTCAGATAAATTACATACAAAGCCATAATTGCTTATGCACTATGCTGAAATCGTGCTCTCTCATCTTTCACTGAAGATTTTATAGAAGAGATTTTGACTGTTGTTTTACATAAAGGCACGAAGAGAGTTTTCTGGAAAAATTCTAGTGGAAGAAATAAAGAGCTGGGAACTCTACCCATAGGTTAAACACAAGGACAGTGGTAACAGTATTCGGACTGCCTAAATATACATCGCCATAGGGCAGGCTGAAGCTTTAGGCTCAGGCAGGCAGCAAGTGTCTGTGCCATAGGAGAGCAACCCTGGGGAAAACCTGCAACCCAGGGGTGCAGAGTTCCTCCGACACAACACACCAGGATGGGGAAAGCAGCTTCCGAGAGCAAACCAAAATGTTAAGGCAAATGGGAGCAACATGTATTTTGAAATTTTAAAGTTGTTAAGGTAATTTATTAATTCCCATACTCCAAAAAGACACAAAAAATAGCCCAGAAATACAAAAGTAGCAATGCCCAGTTCTAGCCCGCTTTTAGCCTGCCCCTCTCCCACCACAAACTGCCTAAATCAAAACCAAATCCTAGCTATAGAGAAGGAAGCTGTCCAGAGAGTAATAAACCAAACAGTCTGGGAACGCACTGTATTGTTATAACACTGGTCCTGAATACTAATTCGCTTCTTCCACTCAAATCTTCAAACACAAGGAAAAAAAAAAAATAAAAGATGCAACTGTGATGCAAATAGTATGAATGTAAAATGTAAGTACTGATTTCCTTTATCATTTTAACCTGCTTAAAAACAGATTCCAGTGCTTACTTAAAAATAAAGACATTTTGCCCATTCAATTACTCTTCTTACCTATGGAGATTCTGTGACTACCCCCTTTTTAATACATTTTCATAGCTAAAATTTTATAAGCAGATTTGAAAATTTAGAAGGTTTTACTTGCACTCCCGATCCCCCCTCACGAAACAATACCATTAACTCTCCTGGCTCTGCCCAGCAATACAAATGAAGAGCTCGGAGCACAAAAACCTTCCCAAGTAATGAGCTGCTGTCACGGCCTCGGGAACCACAGGGCGCTTTTCTCTGCAGCTGAAACTCACCGCGAACATCTCCAAACCAGAGCCGTGTTCCCGGTCCTCGTCCCCCTTCCTGCCCATCCCCACTCCCTGCAGGGCTCTGTCTACCCAGCTTCAAGAAAAAAACATCCGTGGACTCAAGAGTCTGTAAGTCTCCTGGCAAATTACTGCAGGGATTAGCCACCCTACCTGTTAAAAATGTCTCATAAGTACTTTCCTAAATCTCCACGAGTTTTAAGCTTATTAATTGCCGTTCTGTTTTGGATGGAGAACACTTCATTCCTGTCTTTTGCAACAATCTTTTATTTCATTATTAATATAATATGTAATATTTACATATAAATATTTCATCAAGCACATATTTAGACAGTCACAGAATAGATGTGGCAATTTTTCTGAGCTGCCAAATTGCCTGTCTGAAGCATAAAAGATTATTTTTTCCCATCCTCAGCTGCAAATAACACCTATGAGCAAAGTGGACCCAATTCTGAACTCTCTCCTGCCGATGTAAAACCCAAACAACTGATTTATGCCCCACTGATACACTCCAGGTTTGCAATGATGCACCTGAGATCATAATTCAGCCTCATATTTCTTACTAATTAGCTCTGTTCCGTTTCAAATATAATCCCTGAAGAATGTTCCCCTTCAGCATGATTTCATTAGTTGTTTAGAATTTATTACCGAGTAGGAGCGACATACATAAACTGGAACTCAAATGGAAAGGAAAATTCAGAGTATCACAATGCGGACGACTGTTCTGCCAACCAGGTTACCATGAAATATCTTTGATGTTTTAAGAGGCTTTGCAAGTACTTGGAGACCAATGCATTTGGAAAACAGTTTATATTGTAAACAATATTTTATGTAGCACCAAAGTAAAACTAGAGCACATAAAACGCAAGCCCAACGTGCAGCAATGTCCACTGTGAAAAATGATTCTGTCCTTCCTGCTATCATCACTTGATAAGGTACACGATGTAAACATTTGATTATATTGTACCTGATGGCATTTTTATTTCCCCAAGCATTCTCTTCCAGCAGTAAAAGCGGTGCATTTAAATTATTACCGGATTGCATCCTGTCTGCAAACGGCAGGCATTTATTTATGTATTTTAACTTTTATTTATCAAAATTTGCACACAAGAAATGGTCGGTGCGGCAAGCAGGCGCAGGGCTCTGAGCATTGCCTCCACACGTAATTCCCACTTTCTACTTGTCTGTCTTAGTGCCCTTCTGAAACGGAACTGGGACAAGCCACCCTCAGGAGCACGTCTGGAACAGCCCTTGCTTTTCAGATGCCACCCTCTCAACTCACAGCAAGGAAGCCACGTGCTAGAGACCTTCCTGGGCTCATGGGTGGAAGGTTCATGGCTGGCGGGGCTTCTGATGGGTCCCCCAAGGACAGGAAAAAGCTTCAGCAGCAGCTGGGGCTCCATCTGGAACAGCATCTTTCATCTTTGAGCGCCAGCTTTGGGAGAAACGAGCAGGTCTGGCAGCAACAGAACCAATATCAACAGCTCTGTTGCGCGAGCACTTCAAGTCACCATGAGCCAGCACAGGTCTCTAAACAGTCACATACGTGCCTCCCCCGCCCCGCTCAGCATCCCTTTCCCACTCACAGGCACACAGAAAACCACACTTGGGGGATGAACTAGTTAAACGCTGGCACTGCAGCTTTGCGAGGCTGATTTTGCACGGTCAGCCCAGCCCTCCCAGCAAACCGCTCATGTCATTTAGCCCTGCTGAAGGGATCCTCCTGGACCCAACAAATGGCCTTCCCCACGCAAAGAACTCTCCAAAATGTGGAATGAAGATGTAGCAGGATAGATGCCATTCTCTGAAGGGTTCATACATTGACCATACTGTAGATGACAGCATACTCGAAAGAGCCTAGTCACGAGTAAGAAACAGGCAGGAGGTCCCTGCAAGGACAGGCGCAGAGGAGCCGGCTGCACAGCAAGCCAGGCTATTTGGTGCTGCCTGCTCCTCCGCAGGGCAGAGATGCCAAGACAACATCCATGGGTCCTGGGAACATCTCTGGTCTCCAAATGCTGTCTCTGCTTGCACGGCTCCTGCAGAACCCATGCCGGCAGGACTTCACAGACCAGGCTCTGCTGATATCTAAGACCTCCCCCAGCTCTGTCCCTAGCATCATGACTAGATTCATTCTTCTTTTATGCTGCAGGGAAAGGCAAAGAAAAGTGAGATATGAACTCAAGAACTTTACAGAGCGATCCTTAACCCTTGTTCTTCTCCCAGAGGTCTTCTTCTATCTCCCTTGGGAGGTGGACACTACAGTAACAACAGCAACCAAATCCCTCCGAAGGTGTTTAGCAATTCTTGATGCTGGTGGTGTACTTCCATGATCCTAATTAATCTCTCAGAGAAAAGCTAGCAGTGCTCACAAAATCTGCCAAACAATAAAGACCAAAGTCAGTAAAACCCATAGCTTGTGAGGAGCGCCAACACACCGAAGAGAAAACACCACAGGATAATAATAGCAGTAACCAAAGGATACAAGGTTTATTGATCAAGTCAGATATTGCATGTCTTTCCTCACTACAGCATCCTCAGAATCTTGTCTCCAAAACCTCCAGGGTAGGAACTGTTATCTCTGGTTTACAGCTAGGGAATTGGAACAAAGGAAAAACATCCCAGACATTTTCCTTAGGACAGGCTCTGCTGCCTTCTGCGGATGCTCCGCTCTCCATAGCCATGGAGGGAACACAGGTACCTAACATCCAGGTGGTTCAAATTTTCAGTTAAATTCCTCTCTATGGCCTACTCAATTAGACCTCAAAACAACTATCTTCTTTGCTGTATTTTACCGCTGAGCAATCGCTTCAGGATGTGACAAGGATCTCAAAGCGTACCGAAAAGCACACAGACCACTTCTTGTCCAACAGACCTGGGCTAGGAGAGATGAGTTTTGCTTTACTTTTGGTTTCCCTTCATGCGTTTTCATTTTGCTGTTAGAAATTTCGTAATTTGATGGTAAACATGAAAACCCAAAAATCTTAAACCGCAACTTGAGGCCAAACTGTGACAAAGCACAGAAACCAGCCATTTTCCCCGAGAACTCAGAGTCTGGGATCCTGACGTCACTGAGCATGGGGTTAAAGGGATGGCAGAGGAAAAGAGAGGTGAGGAAAAGAAAAGCTCTGTTAAAACTAGTCAGATGAACTGAGAGTGGGTCAAATTTAAAAAATGCCTTTATCTTTGAATTTATCTTTAATTTTTCTTTAGTTTGAACCAACAGATATGACTTAGAGCAGTAGTTCCACTGAAAGATTTGCCCTGTGGAGCAAAACAGAGTAATACACCACTTTGCAGAGATGGAAAGTCCTACTCTCACAAGCAGAAACCCGCCTGACACCTCAGAGAATGGGAATGCACCCAGCTACCAACATCCATGTGCATATCTGCCCATGCACCATGTACAAAGTGAAATCAGTGAGTTATTATATAAATAAAAGTATTTCATTAAATATCTTTCCCTGTTTATAACTGATGGAAGCGTCTAAAATAAATATTACAAAATTAATGAAAAGAACTGGTTTTATGACAATCGAATAAATGCTATGCTAGTTATGGAAATGATGCTGAAGTTGATGTGAACACATGTACTTTCCTCCCACGAGAAAAATAAGCAAAGCATTACATAATATTTGCTTTGTCCATTCATCTCCAAATTGTCATTTGTTAGGATCTGAAAAAAGTGAGTAGAAATCTAAACAAGAACAGATTAAAGAAAAATCTCCTGTAAATACCTGTTATACTCCTGCTGATCATACCATTTTCAAGTTGTGTCTCTCATCTCTTTCAGAATATGTGAATTGCTGCATGTAAAGCAGTGCTAAAAATACATAAAACCAGAGCCTTTCTTCCACCAGTAAAATATTGTAAAATAATATCAATCCAAGCAATGCATCCACCAGCCTTTGGAAGTCAGCAGGCGTCATCCCACTGGGTCCACCAGGGACTGGCTTATGCCCTGAAGAAGTGCAGCTGGTGGGAAGTCCTCAGCCACATCCTGGGAAACATTCCCCCAGACCCCACCGTCCCTTCCTCTAATACAAAACTCATGACTACCTCCCTGCTGAAGAAAACAACAGCATCTGCTTAAAAGCTTTGGAATGGAGACCGGGATAAATGATGCAGAGCTCGCTGGATAAATAGAAGAGTTTCTGTGACTGCAGAAGACTTGAAATAGTCTTCCAGGACAAAATGTGGAACACATCACTGCTGTTTTACAGAGCCATGGCAAGAGTGCTTCTGAATACTTGTTCTTCCGGTATTCCCCAGTGAATTGAGCTTCTGAGGATTTATAAAAACAAACAAAAAAAAGCAAGAAAAGCTGAAAATTACTTCTATTACCTGAAAACATGTGAAACAGAGCCCCTGCTGGGCTCATAACGCTCCCAAGGATTAAGACAAGAAAGATTTGGCATTGGGCATGGGTCGGACAGCTTGCCCTGGCCATTACTTTGTGGGTTTGCTGTTTGTAACTGCTGGAGTGGGTTTACCTCCAGAACTTTCCCACTGAAGGTCTTGCTTTATCGGGAACACCCTCTACACACGTATTTGTACAGGAACTGAATTACTTGAAAAAGCTTCCATCATCCACCTGTCCACCATCCACACATCACCGCAACCAACCCAAACCATGCTGGGCTCTGGATGGACATGTGGAAAAGATGAGGTACGCTGACAAAAAGAGAATATAAACTAAATGGCTAAGATGGAGGATCCAAGTGGCCAGAAAACAAAAACTGTTCTAGTTCTTACAGCAAATCAGTGACTGAAAAGGGGAAAGAAGCCACTTTCCATCCCCCTTATTCATGGGGACCATTGCTCCACTGTTTGTATAGCGGTTCTTGTGTGCAGATGCACAGGGGACTCTGCAAATCAGCTCTTACTGAGTTTATTATTCATGTTTCTTCTCTGCCGTTCAAGATCATCAAGGCCTGCAACACCACACATGCCAATCTGTAGCGCAAGCTATATGAAAATCTTGCACAATATCACCGTTCTCACCCATCGCTATTGCTCTCTGAGGAACTAGTCTTAGTCAACCATTTCTACGAGCCACGCTGCTGCTGTCCTCCCGAGCTGTGCCAACCCAGTGTCCCAAGAGCAACAGGCTGGGGAGTATCACAAGTTTTCACAGCCCTGGTCATCTTTAATTTACAACCACACTGAGCAATCTTTTCTTGAGTTTTTAATGTTTGCAATGGATAGCAAAGGTATGTCCCAGCAAAGTTGTGGTAGCCAAAATATACCCCATCCAGACTCGGTGCATACACCTGGTAAACTGCAGCAACGGAAAACCCCCGCAATGGCTTTGTGCCGCTGCTCTCCACACTTTCCACAGCACTGACCCTCCTCTCTCACACTGTTCATGTGAGAGCCCAGGACATGGTACCACCAGCCCCATCAGCCCTGACAATGACCTCTGCCCTGGTGGCATGTCCATTTACAGGACAGACTTGGGGCCCCATCCACATATCCTACATTCTACCCTTCCATGTCTTTCATCTTACACCTTTTCATGACGTTTACCTTCTATAAATTACTTTTTTTGTGCAGCTAAAATTAAACACCTATAATGACGACGACTTGCTATAGGAGATCTGAAAGAGAAGCTGTGTGTCATCAGGAGTAGTCCTAGTCATGATAACCACAAAAGTCATCATCAGAATAACCACGACCCTAGTAATAACGATATGAGTAAGAACTCTTGTGTCCGCAAGGGCCCCCTCAGCTCCGAATTAAGGCAGTTCGTGCAGGCTGGTCCAGCCCATTCGTACCGGAGCCAGTCTTCCCTACAACAATCCATGTGCTTTAAAACTGCCACCAGTAGCAGACTAAGCCTGCCATGATCCTTCTACGCTCTACAGGGAAAGACAGATGCCTCCAGAGGATGATCTAAGATCCAAGCCATTTTCTGCAATCTCTAGAGACAGAGCCAAAGACACCTCTGCTCCAAATTTAGATACATCAGTGCGGGCAGGATGGAGCCAGGCCTAATGCAGATGAACCCACAACCAGCTGAGAAGGCTCCAGCTTGCCTGCAGGCTCGTCTCTCAGGAGGCTCCTCGTGTCATTAATCCACGTGACTGCTGGCTGGGACAGAAGCATGCTTTGATAAAAACCTGTGCCGGCACACCAGTAAATAGCTCTGATGAAAGTGCTGCAGATACCACAACACATAATCAAGTGCATAAATAATTTGTTATACAACAGACCTTGGAAAAAACAAATCAGTTGATTATTAGTAATAACTATGTATATTGCAGCATCTTATCCCTGGAGGGCCCAAAAGAGGTCAGTTGTGCTGAGCACAGAACACTGTATAAAAGCAAATCTGCCATAATATTTAAGCATCTGAAATCAGAATAAATGAGAGCTGCACAAGTCACTTTATAAAAAAGTGAAAATAAGTACCAACAATACAGCAGACACATGAAAGTCATTTAGTGAACATCTTTATCAGAGACACAGCAACAAAGAATGGCTCATTATTTCCCATAAACCATATCAAAACAGACTTTTAATTTTCCAATAATAAATGCTGAGCATTTCCAAAATAACTAATTTGCCCTTACGTTTTCCTTCCCATTCCTGATGCTGATCATTCACATTCAGAGTCAGAGCAGACTACGCAGATCTGCATGCAGATCAGCGAAGTTGGAACAGCTCCTGCTCTCATTTTTTTCTCCTCGTTTTACACAGCATCAACAAATGAGATCAGTATCACGTCTGCATTTATAGAAATATGTCCTCCTATCTCACATGCTTGTTCCTGTGTCAAGAAATTTAAAGCTAGGCATTGGGAAAATAATGATTGCCTCACACTTTTTTTAAAATATAAATGGGACTTCTATGTCATTTTTACATCTATATTTACATTAAAATCATGGACTCAGGGAGCCGAACAACACAGCATCAAAAATGTAACAACCATAAGACTCTTCCTGCTGTGTATTTAGGGCGGAAATAAATCAACAACTTTCTCTCAGCAAAACCACATGGAAAGGAAATAAGGGTCTACTTACACTGTACAATGAGCTGTACCAAAGCTTCTCTGGGTTTCACATTAAACCCGTTGTATTGGCTGGTCTGGCACCTGTAGGTTCCCGTCATCTCCCTGGACACGTTCACTATCCTCAGGATCCCATCGTAGCTCTCCGTCTGCATCGCCCCATCCGGCATCGCGACCTCCTTGTCTGCTCGGGACCAGAGAATGATGGGCTTGGGCTTCCCTGTCACCTGGCACTGCAGCTCAATCGTGTCCCCTTCCCGGGTGACCAGGGGTGACTTTTCTTGAGGAACAGTCAAATTGGGTGGGACTTCAAAGAAGAAAAAGAGATGGTTCAACAATTAGCATTATAGAGACATCAAGTGACTTTTTTGCTTGTACAGTCATAATTATATATGAAGAATTCCTTCATACACAGACAGCAACACACAGTGACTACACGTATTGGAAGACTGTTCAGTGCTACTATGTTCATGAGACATGGTGCTCAGCTGCTTGAAGTGGTTAAAATAAGATTTAACAGCCCCAGCTATGACACTTATTTGCCTCCCGGTGAATCTCCGACACACCAATGTGCCATACCAGTGTACATCAGCACTTTCGGACCACCGGTCGCAGCTAGCACTTTATCACTGCAAGTTACGGCCTTCCTTTTTATGAGTATTTGGCACTAAAACCCCTTTTTTATAACAGACTGGCTGCTGATTTTATCCCGCTTGTAATGGCTGCGCAATGAGAAAGAATGATGCCAATTCGGAAATCAGCTCAGAATTCAAGACTTGAAACCAAAACACAGTTGGCGTCTTTCTATCACAGGAGGTTTATTACAACGGTATTTTTTCGTAGGGATTTGCATTGACAAATCTGGAGGCATATGTGAACAACTGTTTCCAGCAGGAGTTAGGCATCCCCTCGGAGCAGGAATACCCGGCACTGCCGCACAGTGAGCTGGCCATGCCCAAGGGCCCGTCCGTCCCTCCTCCACTCCGCGGTCCTGCAAGAGCGAGACTTTCTAATTGCCCCAGTGCCTCTCCGAGTTATTAGCCACGGCTCCGCATCACCAGTCCTCGGCAGTGAAGCGAAGAGCTTGCTCGCCATGGAAGAGATGCTCCTGTGCAAGTTACTTGATCAGAGGAGAAATGGCGCAGCACCCCGGCAAAGGCATCGGTGTTTGCACGACGGGCATCTCAGTGAGCTTCCACCGTCAGTCCCACCAGAGGCAGCCCCTCTGTCTCAAGTCATTTAGGTGACAACGCTGGATAATTACAAAGCACTGCAAGCTCCACCAGCCTGACAGGAATGGTTTTGCCAATTATCATTCCCATCTCGTCATACCTAGACTGGGTTTATATCCAATTTCTTACTCCTCTCGCAGCACAACACAAACGAAAGCCCCGCCTCTGAAGCTGCCTGTGATCTTCAGATCACACATGGTGCCTTCGGCGCTGCGGACTCTTCCTTAGGGCTGCCGTGTGGTGGGTAACGATACGGAAAAGCCTGATTTGAACACTGCCTGCCCTCTCTTTCCTTTTGTGCCTTCTGAAAACTCAGGTGCCCTTATGGGTCTTCTGTTCTGAATCAGGCAGAGAGATGCTTTCTGTTTTAAAACCGTCCCTCCTAAGAGCATCACCTCTCCACGCTGCGCTGCCCTCAAGTACTTTGCTTGAATGCCAGGACTGACAAAATACAGCCCGCACCGTAACTCCTGTCTGCAGCAAAACATAATCAAAGGCTATTTTCAGGCCCTCAGGGGCAGAAACAACAGACTTGTACCAGTGAGAAACAGTTCCAGTTTTCCCCCAGGATCTACCCCGTGTCTATGGACCTGACAAGCCTGCTAGGAATCAGAGTTTAGATCGGGGATTTCATAGGTACCAAAATGCTGGTTTCAGCTGTTTTGAAGACTTTAATAGCTCCTCTGAATCTGGTGGGACATGCAAAAGTGGAAATAACTTTTTCCACGGGAGAGTAAAGGAAAAATTATTTTATACTTCAAAAAAAGAAGGGGAAAAAAAAAAAAAAAACAGAAAAGAGAGAAGAGAGAGAAAGACTGTTTAATAAAACATTCCCAACATTAATAAAACATTCTTACTTTTCATTTATGCTTGTGTGTGCCATAGCAGGTCCTGAGCACAGGCCAGTGCCCAGGAGACCTGGATCACTTGGAGGGAGCCCAGAGAAGAACCACCTCATGAAGATGCCCAGAAGCCCCTGGTGAGGAAAGGCTGCGGGACACGAGACAGTCCACCCCAGTGAAGGGAGAGTGGTACAAAGCCATGACAGCAGTCTTGTCAGAGCTCCACCAGAGCTCAGAGAAAAACTGCAGAGGGAAAATGGTGCTGAAGGCAGCGAGGGACAAGAAGGAGAAGATGAGCGTGGCTCTGTGGTTCTCCGAGAGCTTCTGAGAGCATTTCTCCACCAGCGTGTGCCCTCCCCTCTACCTCATTTCTACATCCCGCGCTTTTGCTGTGAAGTACACGGTACTTGTGCTGGACCTGCATCAGCCAGGTGCTTGCGGTGGGACTCCTCCACCTTCTCTCTTGAAAGCGAGCACATCAAAGAGGTACCAAACGGCCACTTCCTAAAGCAATGCTCTACGAAAACACAGGCTAAACTGGGAAAAAGGTATTGTTCCGAGAAGGAAAGTACAGTTGAAAGAGAAAGGTTTGAAAGCACACTGTGAACTGCCTGCCTGCAGGAAGGAGCCTCCTTCTGAATATTTTTTCCGGCTCACCTGGCTTGTGACTTCTCAGCTTAGTTCAAATAATACACAGCTCTGTCTGGACCAGTAAAAAAAACATTTACTTTGTCCCTTCCCCCCTGGGCAGTGGATCTGCTCCCTGCTGTGCTTTGATGAAAGCATGTCCCAGTTGGTACAGATGCTGCAGGCTCCCTCGTAGCTCTCCTGTCGCTCCCTGCCCCTCCGGCACCTCCAGCTGCCCCGGGGAAGCACAACCTTCTCCCATCTCAGGGATTCACTGACCGTGAGAACCGTGAGGCCAAGACCATGGGATCACAGCCCTCAAACACAATACCTGCTATCGAGAGGGGAAAGGTCTGCTATCTGCTGTGCACCAGCCTACAGTGCTATCCACAGTTCTGCTTGCAACCCCATGGTGCAGATGGGTCCAGGACATCAGTTTTCCCGTTGGTGGTTGCCTGTGTAGACCTGGTTCTGGACACGTTGTGCTGGCAGCGCGTTCCAGACTCCATTCTTTCCAGACTTCCATCAGAGCAGCAGGTCTGGACTATAAAATCACACACTGCCTTGCTGGGGCAAGGGCTGTAACTTCTCATCTCAAGCACTGAGCCAGAGGCAAGACTTTCTTTGGCACAGTGACTGGTCCTGTGCAAACGCTGCCTGTGAAGGCAACACATGACAGAAGAGAAAGAAAAAATGAGAGAGCAGGCAGCAAAGCCAGCTTCATGTGTGGGGGCTGATCCAGCCCTGCGCTTGAAACAGGGATGGGATACAAGTAAATTGAGCAGCTGTTCCCCAGATATCCACAACGTTCTTCTGGTTTAAGAAACTCCTTCTCTAAGCTCATCACGGGAGGAGTAAGTGGGCAAATTTAGTGTGTCCATGAGGTGGACCTAGAGAGGAAGGTGGGCAGAGATGTACGAGTGCCACTGGGGGCTCATGAAGACTTGTGTCCCGTGCAGCCACACTGCGGGGATGCAGGAAGGCACCAGCCCTGAGCTCCAGCTGTGGAAGTCTGCCAGCTGCAAGAAACAGCATCTCAGACCCAGAGGCAGGGGAAATTCAGAAATTTGTACACTCAGAGCAAACTATGAGTCATGTAAGGAAGAAACCAGGAAAGAATACACCCTGCTTCTCATGGTCACATGTAGCTTCTGGGGGCATTTGAGAAGAAGGAGAGTGAATGGCACAGGACATGCATTTTTTTGGGGGGTGGGGAAAAAAAAAAGATGCATGCTAAAAAGGTCCTGTGCAACTGTGAGCAAGTAATTTACCCTCTCTTTAACTCAGTTTTCTTCTGAAAAATAGAGATAACAGTACTGCAAAAACTGCACACTGCCAAGATAAGGAGCAGAGACGACGAGGTCTGCAGGCGGGCTGATAAGATAGGCTGTATCAGTACCCCAGATGGAAAGATACCTTAAAACACCCTGACTCATCTCCTGTGGCATTTTGCAACACAACCGGTATCTGTCACGTTGTAAGCCAGCCAATATATTATTACGGTTTACTGTATTTATTAATGTTCTTGTTACTGGAAACAGAGAAGAAGAGAGGAGGGACAAGGCCATCTATTAAAACAAATGATTTCATGGGCAATGCCATAAATAAGAAGCCTGACTGCAGCTTTCATGTGTCACATTTGACTGACGGTGCCCAGGACGGTGAGCTCCCACAAAGTATTTCTCTGCCCGCACCGCAGCAGTTATGGCTATGGGTCCCCCGTTAATTCAGATGATGATTCTCTACTGTCTAATTAGGAAGGATAGCACTGAATCTTTGCTCAGGGAGGGGTTTGGGGTATAAAAAAGGAAACCCTACCGTCTGTTTATTTTCACAAACTCACAGGTACTTAATTATCTCTGAGATGTCTATTTTCCTGTCAAATTTGGCTTAAATTTGTAGCTTTTAGCTACAGGGTCAAAAAATATAAGGGCGTGTGGGAGATTGTGACACACCAGCTGACAGGCACTGCCAGCCTGATCAGGTATGACTTGTTTTCATAATCAGTAAAACTAAAAAAAAGCCATAAAAGAAACTCAAATCAATGCAATGCCCACAGAGAAATCAGGAAAACAGGGGGGAGGGGGAGAAAATAATAAAGAATCGAGGAGAAAATAAACGAAGTTCTTCTTAATACGACCCAAGATGTAGGGAGGCCCCAGCAGCAGGGGCCGGGCGGCGGAGCCTGCTGCGGAGGCGGCCCAGCGAGTCCGAGCGAGCTGCCGTGTGGAAACACCGGATCAGGGAATCGTTTAGGTAGGAAAATACCCCTGAGATCATCAAGTCCAACCATAAATCTAGCACTGCCAACTCCACAACTACCATGCCCTTAAGCACCACATCTACAAGTCTTTTAAATCCCTCCAGGGATGGTGACTCAACCGCTTCCCCGGGCAGCCTGTGCCAATGCCTGTTAACCCTTTCAGCGAAGAAATTTTCCCCAATACCCAATCTAAACCTCCCTGGCGCAACGTGAGGCCGTTGCCTCTCGTCCTGTCGCTTGTTACTAGAGGCAAGGATGCCTGAGCAAGGTGCACGAGCGAAGGTGAATGAGCAAAGTGGGTGAGCAAGGGCGCACAACCTGAAGCACACGAGCAAAGGTGCACGCACAAGGGCGTGCTAGCGAAGGTGCTGCCCGTGGGGCGAGCAGGGGGGTGCCAGCCAAGCGAGCAGCAGTGCCACGCAGGTAAGCGGGGTGCTGCCAGCTGTGCCGGGGTGCTGCCAGCTGTGCCAGCCTCCCTCTCCCAGCAGGTGCTGCTGCTGCACCAACAGAGCCTCGGAGGGGCTCAGCCCTCCTGGCTACGGCATCAGCACGTCTCCGGCAGCACAAGCTACAGAGCCTGCTGCCAATAAAGGTCAATTCTGTTCCTGCTTGTGCAGAATAATAAATTAGCTAAACGCTATATTTGAAACAACAAACACTACCTTGTTCATGCAACAAGTGACTTAAAAAATAAGTTAATACTCTTAGCAGTTAAATCTGTTTCTTAAAGTAGAGAGTTATCACTTGAAAAGCAAGTGTTAGTAACATTAAAGTAACACCTACTTTAAAAACACATACTATTATCCTTCGACATTGGCAGGGGCACACGCACAATAGGGCTACTCTTGATATATGTCCACTCCTGGCTCTTAAATAAAATGGTCTGAGACAACCTTTGCCTGTGAAAGTCGCTGACTCACCAGGAGGTCAGATGGCAGAAGGTATCACTGTACTCTCGTCCTCTTTTTTTTTTTGTTAAACTGCTCCCTAGGCAGACGTGTCTGTCCGTTACTGCAGATAGAAAACCAGACCAGACCCTTCTGTCTGATCTCCTGTGGTAGTTCTACTGTAGTTCCATAGGATCCTCGATCCAGCACAGTCACTGTGTCTATCGGAGAATGGGGACAGGACCAAAGTAGCTATTTCAAAGAAAAAGCCAAAATGCGTGAGCCTAATATGTTTATTCACAGTGTATTCTGCATAGACACAATCTCGGCAGTGATGAGGAGGCTGTGGGCTGCGAGAAGTTGTGGGCTAGTGTGATCAGGCTGCTTAAAACAGACTAATGGTAATAACTAGTAATTATAGGATAAAGCAGAGCAAAGGAGAGTTTGAGCTGCATATCAAGAAATAATCCATACTGGAGATTATTCAGAGACAATCTCCCAAAAGAAGTGTTGGAAGTCACATTGTTCAAGTAATTTAAAACTAGCCTGGATAAGAAATATTGAAGAATCTGCACCGTACTGGCTAGGAGAGAGAGGTGAAATTATTTGCGTATCCTCCTTCTCTAATATTTATGAATTTGAAGGTCTGAATCTCTAATACTAATCATGCTCTGCCAGAGACATGCATTTTGGTCCCTGTTCGTGATTCACACTCCTTATGTGATAGAGGGTTTTTTTTAAGACAGGGCAGGCTGAGCTTCGGTATAGGAAGCTGAGCTGGTATACAAAACATATTTGAGCAAGATCATTTAGCCTTTGAAGGGCAGCCAAGCAATAATCAGGCTCTCTAGACAGAATCAGAACATCCAAGTTCTCTAGACATTTCTGTACACAGAGCCTAAAACTGCTCAGGGTACCCTTAATGTGCATTTCTTTTAGAAGAAGTCTTGGGGAATACTGGGGAGCATATGCTGCAAGGGTCTCCAGAGGTGAGAAAGGAGCCCTGGGGGAGACTGCTGATCCAGCCGAAGGGCTGGAAAAGCAGCTGAAGTCAAGAGAATTTACTTTAACCTTTCATCACCATGAAAGAGGATCTACCTAGGTACTCATCTGGCAGGTAAATCGAGCGACCTGTAAGGAAATCATGTCTTGGTTTCACAGTCGCTTTCTGTTCTCATTGCTCCCGTTGCCTCTGTGCCGTCCTGCCCGTATGCAGAGAAGAGAAAGCACCGCAGCCCATGTTTCCATGGGCACAAGACACTTCTAATTGCAAGTGAAGACATGAACACCAACCACAGACTTCATGGTGTGGGCCTGCGTAAGAGATCTGCTTGTATAGCAAAATAATTCCAGAATCAGTTCTTATACCTCAACACACTTTTAATACCTTAAAACACCACCTTACTCTGCAGTCAGACTCTGAAGAGGCACATTTTAAACGGAGAACATACACAGCCAGCAGCAAATTAGCCAAATTAGCTTTCAGTCATCTCACAGGAGTCATGCTGAGGAGCTCCACCAGCCACACGCCATGCGAGACGATGAGCCGACTCCACAGCCCTCCAGAGAAGAATAAAGGGATTCCGCAATATGTGGCCGCGAAAGAGGGTGTCTGTTCCCAGAAACCCCGCCGAAGTCAGTCCGTGGTGGATGAACACATCCCGGAGAAATCAGACATCCCGGGGGAACCAGGTACTGAGGAGGGAAGGGGCCGCAGAGCCGGAGACCGCCTGTCCTCGCTGCCTGCCGGCGGGGGCGGGGCGCCCACGACGTGCTGCGCGACGGGAAGGGACGGCGGCTCCCAGGGGTAGAATTAAAAAGAAACATCTCTGCACATTAAGTACTAAAACAGAACTATAAAAGGAAAGCTTTTTAACAAAATCCAGCATTTATCTGTCCCTTCTGTTCACCTATTCCTTTCAAAGATAAACTCCAAAGATAATGGCTCACGAAAATAATCGATTTACTGCAATAATGAAATGTCTGTCTATTTTCTGGTATGTCTTAGGGTTGCCCATGAACTATCACTCTGGACAGTGCTTCAGGTTTACAAATATCTTAATTGGACCACTAATTATCTCACAAAGCATTTTTTCATTATGCAAAGAGGCAGTACCATGATTTTAATAAACATCTAGAACAAAAATGAAGGTCTCTCTTATGTATTGTCAAAGGAGGAACAAGATGACCAGAGGACACATACTTCACAAACACATCAAGGCCACACGTCCTAACACAGCCTGGGCATTTAATTAATTCATTATTTAATAGATAGCTGATTAGCTTAACAGGGAAACCCTCTTATCACACTGCAGGAAGGACACACAACTGCATATATACTAGTTCTTCAGGAATTTCTCTGTCTGTCTCTGGCAGCACTTGCGTAGAACCAAATCTATCTGTCGACACGATTAGCCTCGGAACTGGAACAGGAGACCTGGAGGCCACCGGCTTGCCCTGTACTCATGCCCACAGTCCATGTCCCCCTCTGGGATGTGCTTACCCCTGGGTACCCAGCGTGGTACATGCTCAGCACATCTTCAGGTTCACCCAGAGATGAAGAATTTGGTTGACGTATTTGCCATGTAGGACATCTAGTTGTGCCCACGCTGAGTAGGAGTGAAACGGTAGAAAGGACTCTTTTAGGAAAAGAAGGGTCACCACCACCTCCAGCCCAAGAGTATCAGCCATCTCCTCCATCCAGCCCTTCTTGTAGCAATTCAGAGCAGTGCAGCCAGAGAATAAAGTAAAATACCCCCCTGAAATAACAACTCACTTCACTGCACAATACTACCTCCAGGGGGAAGATGAAAAGGGAATAAGCCAGAAGTGACAGATGTTACATCTCTTACTGTGCTGATACTGATTTTCGGGGGATAAAGATAGCATAAGAACCTATACTGAACAGAGCAAACCATACATCACCTAAAGCCTTATTCTTCCTGCTTTGAATACAATATTTAAGGCAGAGGAAAAGATCACTTACAAAGACTAACACACTCTCCTGATCCACCTCTCTTTTATGCTTACTATGAGCCTATTTTATTGCGGTTTTTTCCTTGCTGTTTTAACATCTTCTGCCTTCAGATTCCCCATGACGTCTGCACACACACACCGAAGAGCCATCCTGTCTTTCAGTAACATTTGCCCAGGGTTGGTTTTATGGATGACAGGGCTTTTATAGGGCAAATATTCAACATTTGATTCTTCATTTCCACTATTCAGTGACCTACTTTATGGAGATGTGGAGGCTGCTAGGGGATTACTTCGGGTCCATTTATGTAAGATACTCAGGACATAAATCTATGCCTTTCCTACTGAAAGTACAAAATGTCAAAGGAAAAATATTCCTGCTAAACAAGTGCAGTGCCGAGCATGCCAAGAGGCTGGTGCGTCCCTTTCCGATCGGCTGGAGGGACAGAGGAAACCTAACCATCTCCCTCCTTCCTTACGAGGTGACACAGCCCCTCCTGCCTCGCTGGGTGACTCCAGGAGGAACCTCGTGCACATCAGGAAGAGATAATTCTCCCCAAACCCAGCAAACAGACACACAGCGTGATATTAATATATCTGTGCAAGTCCTGGCATTTGGAAAACGTTTTTGTGCCTAGGCCTTATGTTCATAATTACCACAGCAGTAATGAATCTTGATGAATCAGTAATGACCTTCAAAAGCACACTGAAACTATTTCAGCTTCCACTTAATTGGGTAATGAAGTCATACAAATAGGCAGAATTTCTTTTAAGATGCTAAATAAGGTTGATCCAAAACACTAGTTTTTCTTCCCCCTTTCTGATTTTCTTGAGTGTTACGGGACAGTAAATTTAAGAGCTGACATAATTCATCACTGTCTGCAGAAATTGTGACGAGCTTATAGGTACAGCCATCTAATGGATGTTTCCAATAAATCCCATCAATTTCCCAAATGATTCCCAAGCAAGTACAGATAATATAGCGTTCCTGTCTGCCAGATGGGCAATGCATGACTGCACAAACGTCACTGTCCACTTCACCCTGGCAAGCAGACAACAAAGTTTGCATGCAACTGCCATCCATCACACCAAACTCAGCTCTTACCCTGTAATGGTCCTCTCAGTTCTTTACCTGTGAGTAAAGAAGCTTGAAGAACATGTTTCTTTTGGCCAAGAGACAGGCCCCTTGTCAATGAATCTGTTGGTTAGTGTCCCTACAGTCTTCATGGGATAACTGAGGAGGGAAGGGAGCTCAGATGGTCTCTAGCCCAAGCCTCAGCTCAAAGCATGGCCAGATGTGAGGTCAGCCCTGAGGCTGCTCAGGGCTTTATCAGGTCTTCAAAAACCTCCTGGGATGGAGATCCCACAATGTCTGTTCCCCACCCAGATGCCCTCATGGGGAAAAAATTGCTCCTTATATTGAGCCTGAACTTCTCATTTCAACTCATGCCTGTTGCCTCTCACCTTCCCAGCACACACTGCTGTGAAGAGCCCAGCTCCATCCTCTTGATACATCCCTTACAGGCAGGGGACAGCTGCTCTGAGGTACCCCAGGTCTGTCTCTTCTCCAGGCTGGACAAGCCCCCTTCTCCCAGCTGCTCTTGACCGTCTTCATGACTTCCGCTGGACTTGGCCCAATTTATTGAAGCCGCTCTTGCATCAGGGGTCCAAAACTGGACATGGTATCCACTGGCCTCCATGGCTGCCAGGGCAGGCTGCTGCTCATGTCCACTCGCTGTCTACCAGGACCCTGCAGAGCTGCTCCGGGGCCAGGCAGCCCCAGCCTGTACCACTGCAAGGGAACAGCCCTCCACAACTCTCTCACCAAGATCCTTGTGTTGCTCCAGCACAGTCATTCTGAAGTTAACTAAAAGTCCATAAAATCGCGCAAAAGCATTTCAAGAGTTATCAAACAGTAAAAAAAAATACTTCTGGTTTATAGTTATAAAATTTAGCAAAAAGAAGTAAAATACTCAAGGATGCCTGAACACAAATAAAAAATAAATACCAAATAATAAAATAAGAACTAACTAAATTAAATAAAACTAGTGTTTTCCTCCTGTCTCTCAAAGTTTGTGCATGTGTGTATTATGTTTGGGGGTGGGCCATCGCAAAGGTGAACTGTGTAAATGCTGACTGCTTGTTCACTTATACGCACACAAATTCTGACTCTCTGTCAGTGACCCCAAGTCTCTGCATCTCATTTTCCAAACACACCTTATGCTCAGTCCACTTCTCCAAACTATGCTTCACCACTTTGGCTATAAAGGTGCTACAGAAGACTGTGCTGAAGGCTTTACTAAAGTCAAGGCAAACAGCTTTCCTTTCCCTCCCCCTGCCCACAGAGACACTTTTTTTACCACAGCAGGCAACTAGGTTGGGTCAGGCACAGTTCACTTCTGATAATCCATGTGTGTTGTTTCCAGTCACCTCCTGGTCCTTCACGTGGATTGACATGGCTTCTAGGAGAACATGCTCCCTGACCTCCCGGGGACTGAGGTGCACTCACCTGCATCTCCTTCTTGCTTTCTTGGAAGATGCGCTAAATTTCAGTTTTTCCAGTCTTTGTTGGATCTCCTTAGGTCACCACAACTTTTCAAAGATAATAAAGTGGCCTTGAAATGACACTGGTCAGTTCCCTTAGATACCTCCTGTCCAGTCCCATGGGCTTATATATGTCCATTTTACTTACATGGCCCCTAACTCAATCACATGGCTTTATTTCCCATGCTCCTATCCAAACCACAGGTCAATCCTGCCTCATCTTCCTCTTGTACAGAACAGTCTTCATTAAACCCTTTCAGTGGGCAAGCCTTCCAGACTCAGAAGCGATGTGGCGCTCAAGCGGAATCCATGGTACCAGTATAGTACTGAAGATTGAGGGCGAGTTCATGTATTAAAATCTAAACAATCTTTTAAGTTGTAAGAGAGATTATTTAGACATGACATATACTTGCAAAGTATTACTGATGTAAAAATTGGAGAATAGAAATGTGGATATACTCTTTAAGGAAAATGTCTGCATTTCAAAATTTTTTTGAAAAAGTAGAAAGCATATACTTGAATGTGTTTGGTAAAAAGGGGTCAGAAGATGTCTATTAAGCATTTTCTTTCCGTGCTATAAAAATGTTTTCCACTGTGTTCTTTATCATCTTACTTCTAAACAGCATGCACCATGTGCCTTACGCCAATGGATAACAAGCACAATCTGAGGAAAAACACAGCAACGCTTCATATAAAAGACAGGATGGATAGTAGATATATACTGACATTATTTGCCTCTGCATTTTAACATAAAAGTGTTCTGAAAACAGAAATGCTTTTTTTTATCCTTCTTTGTAGAAATCAACCAGAAACAACTCTTTTTTTTTTGGTTGTAACTAATTTTTGGCAGGAAAAAATTCTGCATTCAGAATGTTTTCTAGTTCATTTTATTAACACGGACTACCTCAGTTACTGAAATCAACTACTGGGGGAAAAGTCTATGCAATCTATTGGTTACAAACCAGTTTTTAGCAATGGGATAAAGAAAAGCAGCCAATTACTATTGTGTTACATATTCCTATTCCACAGTAGGAATAACAAGATATTTATTATCAATCAAAGTAATAGTCACGGCTCTAGTCAAGCTCATCAAAGAGAGAGACATCTCAATCGCTGATCTGGGAACGTATGTAACAGATGCCTTAAACTTTTTGCCTATTGGGAATAGCATGATTCATCAACATGCAATGAGTAACTTTTAAGAAGAAAGAGCTCCTTCCTCCGTACTTGGCACTTGCTGGTCGATTAGAGTAGCTGGATGGTCTCCGTTTGGTTAACATAACATCCTCCTGTTTCTCCTTGCAGCTTCCTACCAGTGATTTTTTTCATTACTCTGGATGCCTTGAAGACCTAAATAAAGGTCAAAGTCCTTTTATAGAAGCAGTAACTTTTCTGACAGTAAAAGAGGGCTTGTCTGGGTAAATCAGACATTAGTATGTTCTTGGGAGAGAGCACCACATGCCACCTATTCAGGTTTCTGTCCTTTAATCAAAGCAACTCAGCCCCTGGCCTAGGGTCTGCTTAGATATCCCCATGATGAGAAGCGCTCTGCATATACACTTCTTTTTACTATGAGTCAACGAAAGCCATAGTTTGGCTATATCAGAGTAAAACTGGTATCAAAGAAAGCGTCCTTACCTGTACTGCTGGAGATGTTGACATCAATGCTGATATCCGATATGCCACCTCCCTTCAGAGACGCAACACACGTGTATGTCCCAAAGTCAGTGAATTTCAAGTCAATGATGTCCAGGTTTGTGGTGCCAGGTGAAACATCGGGGTCAGTCTGTGTGATGACCATCCTTTCAGAGCTTCGCAAGGGCCGTCCATTTTTAAACCAGCTGAACGTAAGCTCTTCAGAAGGGATGGCTTCCACCTGGCAGGAGATTTTCACCTCTCTCCCAATCTGGATGTTGTCATCTTTGTGATAGGGGTCAGGGGTGATCCAAAAACGTCCTTTTTTTAAGGCTGAAGTATGCAAAAACACAAGTGTAATATAATGAAGTACCAATTTTGCATATTCACATTTTGCAAAGACTTAGTATGCTCATGGTTCACTTTATGCCTGTGTATGATTTTAATAGGTCCAACAGGACAAGGGGTTTTAAACCGAAAGAAGGGAGATTCAGACTAGCTATAAGCAAGAAATGTTTTTACATTGAGGGTGCTGAAACACTGGAACAGGTTGCCCAGAGAGGTTGTCCCTTCCAACCCAAACTATTCTGTGCTTCTGTATTGCTCAGAATGTCACTGAGGCTTCCAATGCACACATTTAGCCCATGGTTAATTTTTTGTAGGATCAGATCTTAATCAAATATCATCACAGATTATACATTGCTAAAGTACTTGTCATTTCCAAAATGAAAAGGAAGTCACAGCACCTAAATTAGACTGAACTGCTGACAACTGAAGAGTAACCAAAATAATTCATGAATCTTCAGTGTTTGTTACCTGTCTCTCGAGGTATTTACAAGCCTTTTCTGACCCCATGTTATCAGAGCACTGAGAGAAGAGAAAATAGAGATATCAACCTAACATTACTAATACAACCAGTAGTGTCATCTCCAATCTATCTGGAAACAAACACAGTCATGCAAAATAGCTTTGCTCCAGCTGGTTAAATAAGAAGAGGTAAGCACATGCCTGAGGCTACAGCCTGCCCTGGTTTACACACACTGTTCCTTCCCCACGGCTGCCCGGAGGGCTCCCTCCGTCCCCGCGGCTGCCCGGAGGCAGGCTGCCTCACCCCGCTGAACGGCAGAGCGGCGGCAGCCGACTGCACTGCCCTGTTCAGGTGGAGGAATTGCTGCCAGCTCCAAAAGGTAAGGGGGCTGAAAGTACGTGTTTAGGCCTTAGCAATGGGCGAGGGGAAAAAGATGGTCTTCTGAGATACAGCCATGCAGGAGAGCCCGTCACGAGCACCTGGCTTGCACTTCCCTGGCTGGGTCTTGTCAGCTGAGAAGAACCCATCCCGGACTCACAGGAGCAACCTGAAGCCGAAGGTTGCACACACAACAGAGAGAACATTATCCCTTAGAGAGGCACAGTGTATCCCAAGGATCTCTGTCTGCATCCAAGACTATTCAAGCCCACAAATTCAATTGATTCTCTAAACCACAGCAAAGCAGAGATAAAGTAGTCTCAGTGTTTCAGATGGGAACCCCAAGACAGATGAGTTTTTTGAGGTTGTTTCAAAGTGCTCAGGAGAGCCCTACACCCAACATGAGGGCACGGCCACTTTGGAAAACACTATTCCCCACCATCTTCCTGGGGAGACCAGCATCTTTTACTAGCATTCCCTCATCAATCTACTGCACGGGAGCAAAATAATACTGCTACTCACTTATCTGATTTTTTTCTTGTCACTCTTTAACTGAGCATAAAACTATCCAGAAATTATCATCATTTACATCAATAAAGTGATTGCTCTAAAGCAGTGTTGGTATGATACTTATTTTTGGAAGAGTGCCTCAGAATCAGCCATTAAGTCCTTCAAATACACATATATTTTGATGTACTGAATATAAAATGCTGCTTATACAATCCCAAGATCCCCCTCCCTCTCTCTGTGTGTAAGTATGTACGTATGTTTATATACGCTATCTCCAAATGAAAAGTTACCCAATGAAAATACCAGTTAGAAACGTTACAAGCAAATACCCAGGTTGAAAGCAAGCCCTGGAAGACAAACATCTAAATCCACCATTTCTTGTCATTGTGTTGGCTTCTACTGAACAGTTTCCCAAGTTGCCCTGTTGATCCCTCCTGCTCTATCTGCACCCCCACGCAGGCACAGTGCCCCACATGTGGAGCATTTGGGGAAAGGCTCCATTTGCAGCACTCTCCTGTCTGGCCTCATTTACTTACACGCTTACAGCCACTGAAGTGTGATGTTCTTACAAACAGCAAAGGCTATGAGCTGAAAATCTCCCTGGATCCCATACTGCGGGTAGTACATACATCCTACTTGCTGCGTACACAAAGTGTAACAACGTCAATGGAAATAGATGTATGAGGCACCAAGCATGCTGAGAAAGCACAGGGCGTCAGGTCCTTACATCTCTACAAGTGGTGAAAATGCTAATTCAGACTCAATTTTGTAAGCTCAGTAGCTCCTTGAACAAAACAACTCTTTGGAGCTTGCAAATGCCATGCTGAATTAGCACTTCCACAACTTTCAAAAGAATTAACATTTAATTAATAATTAGGCTTTTTTTTCAATGTGGGAAAAGAAGCGTAAAATCTGGCTACTTGTGGACACCCCCCTTCACATGGTGTGAAAACTTCTTCCATTGAGGAAGCCAGCCCTTTTAATCAGAGGATGAAAAAATTGTTAACATGTGCTGTGCTGATCAGGTATGGCATGAAAGACATTTGTCCAGGCACTGCTATTTAGTTGTAAATGTGTATTCAAGAATCCAAATGGTTGATGTGTTTTTAAGAATTTATTATTCCGTTTATTTAAGAAAGTTTTGTGAGTTTTATCAAGATTAGATTTGCACAAAAATGCACTAGTCTTTACCGAGCATCTCTCATTCCCCTTTAAAAGCTGCAGCCAGTTCCCCGGGAAGCAGAATGAACACGCAGCTTTGATTCAAGAGGATGAACCATACGTTGTATGACAGCTGGAAACTGCCACAACAGGTAACTTTGAATCACAAGCTGAACTTTTTTGTTTGAAAATGGAAGAACAAACAATGCTTACATACACAAAAAAGAAGTAAATTTATTATGCAAATCATTTTTGGAGAGGGAAAAAGAAAAAATAACTCATGATAGGCATGACGAGAAGCACATTTCAAACAGAATTAGTTGCTAATAACCTCAATAAACTATTCTTATTTCCAAATTCTTCTCCTTTGCTTCAAGTACTCATACAGACTACTTCAGCAGTTTCTCATTCCTATAAAGGAACAAGAAGCTCTAACAGAAAAGCCACATTAACTTTCCCCTGTCCTTTGTTATGGCTAGTGCTACAATAACCCCTGCAAGCTGGGGTAAGGGGTACAGAACCTCAAGCTTTGGGCCATGAGCCACATACTTTATGTGTAAGGCCAGGAAAGGCTCTACTCTCTGGCTCATGGAATACATTACAAAAACAGCTCAGTTTTGTGGCTGTTGCTTGTTGGTTAGGTTTTACGCAGGCTGAGTGTTAGGTTCAAGAAGTAACTGGGCTGGATCATCCAGTGCCCTGATCGGGCACAGCCAACTCTAATCACTGAAGAACTGTGCAGAGCATATATCTGAGCTAAGTATTTTTCCCTATATCCAAATACAAGCAACTCTCCATGTTACTGCTGTGATCTTTGTACCAAAAGGTGATTACTGGGATGATTCATTGGTTCTTGAGAGAAAGATATAAGGCAGGTGGCAGGTAAAGAAAGTCAACTCTCATCACCAGCTCTTGCTTCAATCATACCAGGTCCCTCATCTCCTTAGAGCCTTACAGATGGAAAAAGCAATCCTGCTTTCACACAACTGCAATTCAAAAGATTCACAGCCTTACAACAAAGATTTTAGATAGTCTCTAAAAGACTTGTGAAGTGTATTTGTAACCCTAAGCCTTTTTCCTAATCTGTCAAGACATCTTAGGAAGTCAACTTTTCTCATTGCATGCTGTTGCTCATGCTTGTAGTCCTTGCTGGTTCCCAGATTTTGTAGAGGAAAATAAAAACTCAATTTCCTTCCTCTCAAGGAGCAATTCACTGATTTTGCTGGCAGCTGTGGTGGTGTTAGACGCAGCTCACCTGTGCCTGTCCAGGTTTAAGGCACCAGCTTCGTAATACGGAATTTCAGGAATAAATAAATACAGCAGTGGGTTAAATACTCAAGTTCAACATACAGAATGGATGTATTTAATGTATGCAGTGCAAGTACCTGGATCTCATTTGTGGATTCCATGGCTAACACACGGTCTTTATAAAATTGTAAGTATCCCATCACTGAGAAATACAGAAAAAGTAAAATTACTTGGCTAACTATTGTTAAAGGCACACAAAATGTATAGCAGTACATCAAGTGATGTTTTATTGCAGAAATTCAGAATTATTTATGCTCCCCTGAAATAATTTCTCTGCTGTTTCTCTCAAACAGCAGAGAAAAGGCACGTTTCTACTTACGTCATTACTCTGATGCATGATTTCTGTGACCTGAACTTCGTTGTATTATGACGACACACATAACTAATTGCAAAGCAATCACAAACTTGGACTAATATGCAGATTTTCTATGTTAAATGAAAAAAGTCCTGTGTTTAAGTTGGTGGATCACAGGCCACCAGCTGACCAGGAGTCACACTGGGTTCCTGTGAGATAGGGACCATCCTACCACGCTCCCTTGCAATGCCGGCAAACAACAAAACAAATATTAATACCTCTCGATGCTTTCGTAGACACCAGTTTGTCAAAGCTATCATCCAACTTCTACACAACTAGGCTGGGTTTCAGATTTGTTTGTCTGAATGATTAAATGAACAAATGTATGAAACAAAGGAATCTGCTCCAGTATCACAACCTTGGAAACTGCAGTGCAGTCCACGTTGTCTGGTTTATTTACTTTTATGTGAAAGCCCAGCATAAATGGGTCTCTGTACTAAATAAAAAGTCATTCCCACTGAAGAAAGACTCCTGGAAATCCTTCTAAATGTTTCTTCCATCATTAGCATGTCTACCTCTATCAAACCAGTAGAAGCAAAATAAAAGTTCCTATCATAAGCTCCAAAGAAACACAAAGTCTTTGTTTATTTTGGCCGTGGGCAACAAAACTGCATTGTCTTCAGTATTCCACAGGATATTGCCCTAAACTATATTATCAAACAGCTAAGCTGAGTATAGACAATTTAACAACAATATCTTTCTCACTGGTGAATACCACAGTGCAGTCTGTTAAACTTCATTCTGTTACATTAAAATACGTTATTTTATGTATATGGAACACTGAAAACTTAAATTTGCTTTGTCAACCACCAAAACACATGAAAGCAAAATCATTCAGTATTACAGTCTTCTAACCTGATTCTCAAACAGCAGAGCAAAACCATGCTCCACATAACCAATTCGCAAATATCAGCTCTCTATAATGAAGGTTCACCTGGATTGTGACATCTGTACAGTCTGTACATCAATTCTGGACACAGACGAGCCTACTCTGAAGCATCTTGTACACAATCACTTCTGTTTTTTTAATGAGGAATGAGTATTGTCCATCATACTTCAGCACTGTTGCGGCCATGGTACCATGTATGGAAAATTTCAACAACAAACAGGGGACTGCATTTACAAACGGAATCCTATTCTTCTGTGAACGCAGCCACATGGACACCTGACGAAAAGCAATGTCTCGGTTTAGCTTCAAGTCCAAATGTACCTAAGATCCAACCTGCACACGTGCTTCACTCCATGCTTCAACAAAGCAACCTGTAGCCAGGTCAGGGGTAGAAAACCTTACTCTAGTGAAACTGGACCTCATGATGTGTCAGTGGTTTTGAGTTTGGAGCATGGTGTGACTCTTGGACAACACAGAATAGGAAGCTTTACTAATGGGATGCAGTTGTTGAAATGGTAAGCTTGTTGGATAAAACCTGTGTGTCCAGCTGATGCTTTAAGAAGTCAATTTTCCAAACAGCAAGCAAAATAAGATTAACAGATTTGGGGGAATAATATAAATGGAGGGGAAAAAAGTATGTCCAGATTCAGCGTTACATAAAGATGATGCGGTTAAGAAAGACTAAAATATATGGTTAAAGGCTCATACATCTGCTGGTGACTAATTAGAATAACGGATAAAGAAAAGCTGCAGTTCACACATTCCACCTGCACTCACTTCTTCGTTGTCTCTGTGCACTGAGCACTTCTAATTCGGCAGCACACCGGCAGCAAATTGAGCTGCTCAAGTCGCAGCCTTGGGTGCCTCAGCTCTTCCCTCTGGATATGCCAAAGTTTCTGCAAGTCCTTCTGTTTCCTGCTTCCACTGTTCACTTTTTATTTTTTGTGCTATTCTAACACTCAGCTACTATAATTACAGTGGGTTTTGGTGGGGGGTTTTTTTAATCAAAGCGTGATTGCGAGGCAACAGACACCTCTTTCCATCCATATTTTTCTTTTTGTCGCCAAGAAGCCTTGAAAACCTGCACCACAGATCACAAGGAGCCATCCTCTCCCTTGGATGTTTCAAACAATGAGTCTCAAATAATAAGTCATGGTGGATGTGGCCTGGCAGAGTCTGCAAGATCCACCACACAGACCAAATCAGTGCACATTTCAGTATCTTTCAGTAAGAACAGTCACTCTCCCTGGTCATTCTTCAAAGCAAACAAAGCAATAAACCCCTCAAAACACAAAATTGTGGAAATCTGCCAACATGTGCTTTGTCTTACAGACAGTTCACAGGACCTAGAAATTCCTAGAGCGACCACTGTGTATCTAGCCATGGGCTTCACCTTTTCCTCTTACAGAAATACCTAACTGGATGAAAAGAAAGTGGACGGGACAGATCCCTCAACACCTTCTGAATAGCACCAGCCCACAGCATTTTTGAATGAAATACTCAAAGTCTTGCTAACTTGCCTGCACGGCAGTTGCATCTATTTTGTCCTCTGTTATTCAGATTCATTCTTGGCTGACGGGGGACAATCAGGTCTGCCAAGGTCAGCATCATACTGTTGGTTTCTTTTTCCTGTAGCAGGGAAAGCTCTCTTACCTTATGGTTCATCTCTATAACCCTGTTAACTACTTGGTCTGCTACTGAGATATAGAAACTTTCTTACTCTGAAGGGAGGTCTGCACATTTTGCTCAGAATTAGAAAGTCAGTCTAACATCAAACAAAATCACCCATAAACTCTGCACGGAGCTAGCTTCACCTGCATTAGGAGCAAATAATGTTATTTGTTGTTTTCACATAAGAGAACTCTCTCCAGCAGAAAATACGCCTGCCGAGCGAGCAGGCAGGGTGCACTTTGTTTGGGTCATAAGGAGTACATTAAAAAATAGCATAACTACAAAAACATCCACAGGTCTTTTAGGGAGAATGCACCAGTGTTGACCACTCTTCTCAAAATTCAAATTTCTTAAATAGGGTATTTAGGATTCTGCAAGATAATTTTGACAAAATTATGCTGCCTGCATGTTCCCTTTAGTCACCTTCCTATACAAAGACAGACTTGAAGTACAGTCTTGCTAAAAAAAGACACATATTTTCAGCATTCTACCAAGAGTTTATTTTGCTTCTGTCAACATGGTTTTGGCTTAAAGTTCTTTAAAACCTTAACTTTCAGTAGCTATCAGAACAATTAAGTTGTCAAGCATCTTCTACTAGAGCATCTCCAAACTTTTTAATATCAAGTAATTATTTGGCACTTAGAAGACCAGATGTATTCATATTTTCAATTTAAATGCAAATACTGTGGAGAGATTTCAGGTTTTGTCTCTATTTTTATAAATGCTTCTAATTTTTAGAAGAAAAGGATTTATTCTTCTGGAGATGCCATGTGGCAGGTGTCTGTTTTTACGTGTGCTCTAGTTAATTAGCTCCTATTTCTTTCACTGATTTTCTTTTGAAGGAAGGGGAGGTGTATACTTTGCTGTAATGAAGATTTCAGTTCACAAGTTACTCAGTATATGACCCATTAAATAGATGATGCTGAGATCAAAGTATGCGAAACACAGCATGGTTTCTTTTAACTGATTTTAGAAATAAATATTCAAGAGAAATAAGCATCGTCAGAAGAGCAAAGACATATAGGTTTATACAAATATTTAGGTGGCAGCTCAGGAGGTTTCTAGACCAATTGCCTGCTCAAAACATGGCGAGATGTGAGCTCAGACCAGGTTGTTCAGGACTTGAAAACATCCAGGGATGGAGATTGCACAACTCTTTTGCTGTGGTTCCGTTTGTGAAAACCAGCAGTTGCTCCCGTGGTGTCACATCAGTATAAATCTGATTTTGGGACAGAAACTGCACTGTCCTACCAGGGATCAGCACACAATGCAGCCCCGCCTGCCTGGGGATGCCTTTCATCTCTGATTTTAAGAAGACACAGATAATGATTCAAACTCATCAAGGTGGGTACATGAGGGTGAAATAGCAAAAAGCGAAGGAAGGCTGATCAATAAGCAGTGGCGACAAACGGGCAGCTGGCATTCAGTATTTTTTGAAACCCCAAGCAAAAGAAAGGGAAAAAAACCCAAACAACCCAAAACATTTCCTAGGCTACAAAACCCCACGCCGTTACAGCTTGCCAAGCCGATATACTGCGTGTGGCCCCGGCCAGACCCGGGGGCTCGAGGCTGCCCTGTCCCACGGGCTGCCCACCTCACAGGCGAACGGGAGCTTCACAAGCCTCGTCACAAGCCAGACAAGAACTGGGATAGGAATTAAACAATTCAGAGAAGGTGACACAATCCCCAGTGGGCTGTGCACTTACCAAACAAATTATAAATCCTCTGAACATTACAGCTGGGTGTTTTCCAAGGCTAATGCCTTTATAATGTTTAATTCTTGTGCCAAAGCTGTCAAAAGAAAATAGCCTTGCTGAATTTTCTTTGATGCCCAAAAGTAATATATTGCAAATCTTCACTCTTCTCTTTGCCCACACACCGCAAATGAAACTCAGCACATAGTACTTGCCTTTCTTCCAAAACCTAGAGCAAACCCCCAGTTTCCAAGGCTTCCACACCGGATTGTCCCCATCTCCTGCTTCTTGTGTGGCTCAAGAGCTTTATTCAGCTGCAAGATTTTGTTAGAGACTGGATTTGTTCCAACATGGGATGTGTTTCCCTTCAACACTTTGTTTTTATTCCACAGTTCAAGGCCTCAAAGAATTAATTGGGATCTTATAAAACTTTCCAAAATGCTTTAAAATCAAAACTTTGCAAAACTCCATTTTTTTCTGCCAAAATGATAACATTGTTATGACTATACAGACCTCATTATGTATAAATTGGCCAAGATCTAATAGAATATTAAACTATGACACCACACCTCTGCCAAAAAAAATTATCACGCATTAGTCATTAATAATTGCATTAGTAGTTAATAATTGCTAGCCAACCAAAAGTGAGGATAACATTTTTTCCTTGCCCCTAGCGAAGAAGGAAGATCACTAGCCAAAGCAGCCACACTTGCAAGGGTCAGAAGGAGAGAGAGCAAATGAATATTACCTCTTGAAATCCCTTCTGATACACCTTTAGAGATATGTGGTGCCTCACAGGTACCACAGGGTGTTTTGCAGAGCAACAAACTTATTTAAAACAGAAATTTCTATACACAAAAATTCTGGGAAGCCCTAATGAAAGGGCCGAAGAATCAATAAACCATCTACATTTTTCTATGAAACCATTTTATGAACTCATCCATGATACACCCCAGACTGAGAGAAAGCACACACACCTGAGACTACTATTGCAGATAATAAAAATAAATGGACTTCTTAAACTCTGAAGCTCAACTTTTTTACACATTCATTCTCAGAGCTGTAAACTTTTAGGATAGTGCATTGGTAACTTATGACTGTAGCAACATGTAGGATGTGCTGTAAGATGAGGTTTTCTAGGCTAAAAACTTGTCTCATTGAAATCTCACTCACAGGGTGCATCTCCCGGTGGAAGAATCAGAGCTGGCTGGTATTACTTTTTGGGCTAAACTGTACTTAAAAAGCTGGAATAGGCCCCAGGGAAATGCCTGCAGCGGTGCTGGCTCCTGCGAGTGAGCCAGGAGGGCTGACGTGGGGTGGGAGACCAGGCTGGCACCCAGCCTCCGATTTACAGAGCTGTCTCTCACCCTCATCCAGCACAGGGTTCTCCCCCAAAGCCCATTTGCAAATAGTTTTGAAAGGTCCATTTAAACCCCACACCACAGGAAGGTAGTTTGTCTTGTCCAACAAGACACAGCAGAAACTAAGCAAGGTGGTGAGTGCTGGCTGTTAAAGAGTTAAGTAACCCGCTTAAGATTATGATCAAAAAATCATAAATATATGATCAATATACATTGGCATAGCGCAAGAGGGAGGACAGGTGCCCAATGGCCACGGTGGTTCAGCAAAGGCACAGCACAGCCCTCCGTCGCGGCACAGCTTGCCTGATGCTACTCCAAAGCTGCTTTCAAGGGATGGCAAACCCACCACAGACATGCTTATGCTGGCGACAAGTAGGTGATATCAATGTCAGAGCAGTGAGACACAGGGAGAGACTCCTGCGAAGAGCTGGGAGGGTGCTGGAAGAAAGCTAGCGAAATCGCAGGTGGAGTTGGTTGTTTTTACACAGAAAAAAAAAAAAAAGAGATGAAAGAGATGAGATGAAATGGATGCCTGTGACGAAGACAACTGGATTCGATGACCCAGGAGGTCCCTTCCAGTCCTATTCCAGAATATGAATTTCAAAACCTTGGCACTTTTACGAAATCACTCTTGCTTTCTAGTCTGCCCCAAGGAAAGCGCAACCATCAATGGATACTGAAAGCCAGCATGGGGGCTGCTGTATTTCCACCCTACCGAAGCATTGCGGGGAGCACACCTCTGCCAGCCTCCTGCGGCCTGCAGGACCCACGGCCACGCAGCACCGCGCACAACGAAGCTCCACGTGCCTGCACAGTCCCTCATTAGGAAGTCAACTGTGGTCGTCGCTTCGGCGTGGTGTAGTAATGCCGGTTTTACGTGTGTGGATATTTGCCAAGGCCTTTGTCTTTCTCCAGACATGAAATAAGCACTACTATAATCAGTCTGCTGTGAGACCTTCCCAGAATACAGAGAGAGGGAAAAAAAGGAAGAAAAAAAGAGTTCCTTCTGGTAGTTGCACTGACAACCCGACATTTTAGGCTTGGCATGCTGGAGCCAGCATCCCCGACCAGCGTTCCCATCGTCACAGATGAAGCCAGCTAACGATCACGCACATCGATGGACACATCGCTCGGCCGCTGGCCAGCATCCAGCGGCTGCAAAACTGCCGGGCGCTGACTGTCACGGATGCTGCCAAAACCCAATTTCCACCTTTTGGATCAAACTTGTGAGCCTTGCCGCGGTTCTGGCACTCGGTGCCAGCCCACGGGGGCCCTGCTCACAGTGCGATTAACAGCGTTTGAGGCTCTTTGAGGGGTGACAGCAGAGGTGCTGATGTATAACCAGACTTATTTTTATCCCTTACATCATTTTACATCCCTTTATCCCCATGCTGTAAACCAACAAGGGAAATTCCTAAGAAAATGCTCTGGGATAAACGGACCCACTGCAGGAACGCAGAACGGTAAGCAGGGGTGTGAGAATGGACATCAGAAATACCAGACTACAGGATTATTACTTATTTTAAAAATCTATTAAAAAAGCAATGAAAATTTAATTTATTTCACAATCTGGGTATTTTCTTTTCTTTTATTCCCCCCACCTTCTTTTTAGCAGTCGCTACTACACAGTTCACATACAATTTTAAAGACATAATGGAATAGGTACTTCCAGCAATCTTGGCCTTAAAATGCATTTCCCCAGAGCGCTTTTTGTTCAGCAAAAGCTTTTGTGCTAATGTTGAGTACAGGTCATTTAAAATTATTATTTTATATTTAAACTGACAGGGAATCCCACCCCTTTGAAAAATTAACACCAGACACTACGTTTCCGCTTCACAGAAGGGAAAAGTCACACAGTCAGAGTCAATTGGGACTAAAAAAATATTGCAGTTATAGTAGAAGAGACGGAGGAATCTATTTAAAGAACGTAATGGGAGAAGTTGCTGACAAGGCAACAAATCTGAGTCGGTGCACACTGACACCCTTCCAAATCATTTCAGTGCTCTTTAAGACCTGTAAAACATTTCTCTGGCTCTACCTGTTTCCCAATCCGAAGCACAGATGTCCTTCAAAGATGCTGCCCAGCATTTTTGCTCTCTTACGGGATGGAGGAGCCACCTTACACCCTTCATCATCAAAAGTCTCCAATTCTTCATTGACATACTGGTAGCTACAGATAGATTTTATTTTCTTTTTCCCCTTTGCAGTGTATTTGGAGTATTTGTTCTTTCATGTGCTAGTAATTCTGAGTACCCAGTTTGAGTCTTGTTGAAAATGTATAATTTTCCAGAAGCTGCAGACATACGTTTATCTTGATTCCTGCCTCTTTTGACATTTCCAGTTGTCACCCAAAATCTGTACGGTATTGTGATGATCGTGTTTTTATGTAGTATCTTAAGGATTACAAGGCCAATATTACAATTTCTCTAATGCCTTTTGCTTCCCTCTCCAAATACACATTTAAGAGAGAATTTTAAAGGAGTAAAACAGCCTCCAACAGCAAAGTCTAAAAGATCCTCAGGCTAGAAGAGTTTCCTGGGACATGGAATAAGCTGGATGTTCCACTTGCCATGCCAGATCAGGACAAGGAACTGAGCCTGGGGCCACATCACAGATGAGGTCCTACCAAGCTCCTGGCAATGATGTGAAGTCCTCTCTGCACAGCTGTGCGTGCACGGGACATGAAGTATCCGTATCACCATGTGTGTTGGCCCAAGGGCTGTGAGGCATTGAAAGGTTTTCCATTTGATTTTAACACAAATGTACATGTGTGTATTTCCTTCTTATCTGAATTAACAAAATCTCCATAGGATGACTGATTACCATCTACCTCTAATTGGGACCAGGTATACAGTGACAAATTCATAGTGAAAGCAAATTAACAGAAATATTTTGGGTGGGAAAGAACTCTGAAGGACATACACCAGGTTTCCTCCATCCTGGCCTTTATGACAAATTATTTCCATTGCATCAGAACAACATTTTTTTGCTCCACCAGGGAAAAGTCAGAAATACAGAACATCCTCCAAGCAAGCACAGCACTAAATACACACATCAGGCATGGAGGTTGTCAGGAACTTTGTTTATCCAGAGGGGATGTGTTGGATTTACTTCTTGAGAGACGGCTTTTTTTTTTTTTTCTTTTATTTTGAAGAGGAGAACATCAAGTTTTACTAGAAAAAGGGGAGTCAAGATTCCCTTAGAGCTTCTCTGCTTTCTAATCGTTTTGTCTAGAAATATGTTATGGGAAGCTACTCTAATCATCAGTCTGAGCAGGATGTGAAGATGCCACTGATGAGAGCACCCACCAATACTCAAATGCTAGCAGACTTGCAATCATTTAAGGGACTTAAATCTAAAGAAAATACTTGGAAAGAAACATTCATAGTTAGAATTGGTGAGCAGCCAGCTTTGCTGAAATGAGAGTATTTCTTCCTTCTCTGGTTTGACCCAAGACACCTTGATGGACAAAAATGTCTTTGATGGAATAAGATATTTTGCAATAACTCTGGGTACAGTTAAGCTGATAATGGTATTCTTTAAAATGGCTGTATTTCACAGACTTTCTTGCTGAGTGGTGATTTCACAGACTTTCTTACTGAGTGGTGATTTCACCAGGTAAACAGCCCATGGTCACTGATTTGCCTCTGGTGAGCTCCCGTTCAAAACAAACGGAGGAAATGAAAGATATTGCATCGTGTCTGTGCCTCCTAAGGAACAGCACTGTGGTACTCAATTTCCCTTTATCATCTCAGCAAAACTTTCATTAACGTTATCCGACCGTCAAAAGGGAGAGGCACTAACACGACAGCTCTGCAGAACAGAGAAAAAGGGAACAGAGTTTGCAGCTTACAGCCTGCTTAAGGAAGTGGTATCTCTGAAGGAAGTTGCTTTATCTGAAAGCGTTAACTGCTTACGGAGGCAGCATACGAGGGCGTCTCTTCCCCAGCAGCTGTGTGCAATACCGGCGGCTGTTTTGCAATGGATCCGTGGTCATCTGAACCGACGAGCAAGCACCCAGCTTGCTTTTGTAGGAAGGATTTACAACCCTTTTAAGTTATACAGGCCAAAAGAGGAAAAAAACTAAACCAAACAAACCATCCAAAGACAGTTATGACTAAATGGATTCCTCGCTGCAATAGCAGCTTTGGTCTGGGTCTGGTTTTTTTTTTTTAAGAACAAATATCTCCTTCTGTGCCAATGCTCACTGGAAGGGGAGGAAATCAAGTAACAGTGGAACAACAGAGAACACATTAAATGCCTATGCATGTTAGGAGGCTTGCAGATAAATCCTGGGAGCTAACAAATGGAAAGCAATGCACTGAGACCATCATGGCACCTGCTACCCCACCACTCCCCGAGTAGCGCGTGGCAGCTGCAGGAGCCAGTTATTTACAACCTGCAGAAGCTGAGACCACACATTACGCAGCACTTCCACATGGGCACATTTTGCACCGTCTCTCGGGTGATATATATTCCCCCAAGCCATCATATCTGGTCATCTTGCTATTTTACTATATTTATCTCCACTCTTTATGGGTCTTGGAAAAGACGGCTGGAGGAGCACAGCACTGACCTGAATACACCTGGGTGTCACATCAGCGCCTCAATGACTGAATCTGCTCTTTAAACACAGCCTCATCTCTTGCATCTACTGCTTAAGTATGTTGATCCGGACAATTTCTGACTTTCAAAAAGGATAAATTACTTTTGTTACTCTCTTTTTTTACTTTTTTTTGTTTGTTTGTTTGTTTTTGAAGGATTCTCACTGGTTTGGGGTTTTTTTAAATTATTATTGAATGCGAGGTGGTCATATGACATCATTCACGACGGGTTTGAAGTCATCTGTGATGGGTACACAGATGTGGGCAGTCAGCCACAAAGATAGAAGAATGCCCAGAAAAAACCAAGAGCTGCTGAAGGTAAGGTAGCATCAGTGGAATGAGGCATATACAATAAAGGCATGTTCGGATAAATGCGCAGTGAAATGTAGTAAATTTTAAAGGAGCCCTGATGATGCTTTTAAACAATTTTAAATTCCTTTCTGGGTAAGATTAGGGGACTGTTGTCTAGTCCTGGGATTGATAGTTCACCCAACAGAGGATGTAAACTCCATTCACCAAATGCTTCTCCTGCAAGGCTTAGATGCTGTTTCAGGTAAATACTCTTTTCTCCTCAGCTGCTGTGTGAAAATCCTGATACGCAACCACAAAAAAAGGGATGAAATAGAAGCAATGAGCTACAGGCAAAATGCTAAGAAATATACACACAAAATAAAATCAAAACCATGATACAAATTTCTCCCATATTTCACTGCTAAGCTCAGCATTACTTTTAATAAAGATAAATCAACCAAGACCGGAATAAAGATTTTTTTTCTAAAAGACAGTTCTTCCCCTTTAACAGAAACAATAAGGGGAAAATCATAGCAGGCAGCAATGCACTGGGCTAGAAGGGAGTTATGCTTCCTTTATTTAATGGGATGTTCCTCCTGGTGGTCCCTTCTCAGAATTAACAGGGCCACATACCAGAGAGGAAAAAAGAAAAAAGACACCTCAAATACTTTAATGATATTTTGTTCAACATCTTGCAGTTCCTAGGAATCTCATAGGCATGGTCTTCTATAAATAAAAATGTGAGGGCATATTCTTATTATGCTATGACTCATGAAATTTGTATCTGCAGGGAGCTAGGGACTTTGGCTTTTCCTCTGGGCTCTCTGGTGCTGTCTGCTGGGTCAATTAAAATATCAAGATTTCTTTTCACACAAAGCCTTTCCTCTCCCTTTGCTTATTCCGAGTGTGTGTTTCACTCACATCTTCCCTTCACAACCTCATCACCATTGTAAATCACAGCCAAATTAATGTCGATGCTATGTTCCTGAAACAAGACTGCTTTTGCCTCTTCACAACAAAACCCCTAAGCCAAATGCCAAAAATTCAAATGGAAATACAGTATTACATATAAATCTGTGGACATCTCCTGAAAAACTCCTGCAGACCTAGGCTGATGCAGTGCTCTCTCCCTGACCTCCAGAATAGAAATAGCTTCTAATTCCTCGTCCTGCTGAAG